>NW_021166625.1:228353-245853 GCF_004354835.1 Perca flavescens
AATGATTGAGATTTCTCTCTCACAGCTACCAGAAGACTTCTGAAAACTTTGTTTTGGAAGAAACAAAGCTCTTATTGTGAAAGTCTGCTTCCTGACAGGTGGAGCTGTGACGCATCAGGAAACAACTCACCTGAGTTGTTCTACGTCGACATTTTGGACTGTTTGAGGAAACTGTAAGTTGCTGTTTGATACTTTAACAATACGTTAGTCTTTGGTCTCTTCAGGGTTAGTTTCTGGCTCTGTAATGTTACATATAATAAATAAATATATACATTATATAAATATAATGTTTCTATTTCACTTCTTATTTCCTGAGAAAGTTTAGATGACTCTTGTGTTGAAGATGAATCTCCATGTTGTAACATGAACTACTACAGAGGAGGTTTTAAATCCTTTGCCAGGTGTTTATACGTCTGTCTGTCCCAACCGTGAGGCTGCAGTCAGGAAACTTTACAGCTGTGTAGTTGAGATCTAAATGAAGCTGAGTTTGAAGATGGGGGGGGGGTCCGAGCCTTTCTCCTGCTGTCAGAAAACACACCGTCGTCTCCACCAGCTTAAAGTCAGACACAACAGGACTCTACTGTTTCCTCTGGGACCTTTCAGAATAAAATGTAGTGACCTAAATGCCTCTGTTACTGTTGTAGTAATGTGTGGAGGAGGAGAAGTGTCTTTAATGTAATTGTTTTTAACGTCTCAGGCAGGGTTTCTCTACCATTGGAGCTGTTTTAGGTTCCACCTAACTGAATTAATGTGAAGTCAATGTGATCTTTAAAACTAAACTTTTCTCAGATTTTATGATTGTAGTCAGACTTCTTTAGTTTTAAGTTTGTCTTTAATCTTTCTGAGTGTTATTTGTTTATTAGCTGATCTAGCTTTTCCAACATTTAAGACACACATGGTAATATTAACAGTCCAACATTATGCAAAATTGCATATTTTTTTATTGACAAACGTAACCTTTTCTTTAAAGACAAACCCTAAACTCCCCACCACTGAATATTCAGACATCAGTCTTCTACAAAACCTAGAACAAACACTGACAGGACAGAAAAGAGATTGATTCTCAGTCTTGGCTCCATTAGTCCAAATTTCCTTTTATTGTGAAAATCTGCTCCTGTTGCAGCCCTTCCTGCCTGCTTCCTGACAGGTGGAGCTGTGACTCATTCCAGGAAACAGCTCACCTGTGTCAGAGATTTCTCTGCAGGTGGAGAGAAACCCTCTTCTTCATCAACTCTTCTTCATCAACTCTTCTTCATCAACTCTTTGGACTGTTTGAAGAAACTGTAAGTTGCTGTTTGATACTTTAACAACACTTTAGTCTTTGGTCTCTTCAGGGTTAGTTTCTGGCTCTGTAATGTTAAATATATTATATATAAATATAAAGTTTCTACTTCACTTCTTATTTCCTGAGAAAGTTTAGACAACGCTTGTGTTGAAGATAAATCTACATGTTGGTGATTTACTGGAATCAAACACCAGGGGCCTCATGTATAAAGCTTGCGTACGCTGGTTTTCACGGACACTTTGTGATGTATAAAAAATTAACTTGACGTGAGAATGTGCGGGCCGTCCGCAAAGTCTTTTCTGGCTCTGTAACGTGGCGAATTCTAACTGAAAAGTGCCGAAAATCACTAAACATTACAAAATAAAGTTTCCACTACAGTTACTGGCATACGTTTGTGACGTGGTCTATGAAAAAATATAATTATATCCGCTGATACTCCATAAAAGTTTGATCATATTATGTGGAAAATGTTTCACATCGTTCACACTATCTACTGTTTAATTCGCAGGTTACGTAATCTCTGTTAAACATGAGGACGGGAAATAAATGATAAATCCACTTAGAAAATACTTTCAGTCATCCTCTGTATTCCCCATACATGAAATATCTTACTGGCTGTAAATACACTGGTCCAATTGAGTAAGGCCACGCATCATACAGATGTCCTTGTTCATTTATTTCCACGTTTTATCGTAAGACACCGTGAAAACTAAAAGAAAAATAAACACATAAAATACAATAAGTCAAATGCAATTCCACCAGTCATTTCACAGTCTCTGAAACACGTTTCAACAACTAGACGGGCCCACAATGTTAGCTTCACAACAATACATTAAATGTAAAGAAAGTACAACAATATTAAACATAAATGTGACAAGGCTGAAATACAAGGGCAAAATTACCGTGTGCGCCTCTTGAACCGTGCATAATCTTAATTTGAAGCCGTACATGTGTCTCTCTCTGCCCACGTTTGCTCTCTCTGTCTGTCTTCGACCCACAATGCAACAGGTGTGGCCTTCATCAAACTCTGGTCATTTGACCTCCACATAAAAAATGACATTTGTACTACAGAACAACATTCAAACCCACTTATTTTAAAGTAAAACATTTTGTACAATTTTAAATTGAACATCCCCTTTTTAAACTCTTATTTATTAAATTTTTTATGTTTTTTTAATATGAAATTATCAGAAATATAGACCAAACGAGCAAATCTTTATAACACTGTCCCTCAGACAGTTACACTCCCATCAAATTACTATGATTTATGACACATTTATGGAAGCATTTGAATAAATCTAGTAATTTCCAGAAATAAACAACTGGTATTTTATACCTCGCAGGTCAACACTGCCACTTTAAACTCTCCTTACTTGTAGGTTCTTAGATATTAGTTCCATTACAACAATTTTAATTGTTTTCTACAAGTACAACTAACTTATGAATAGGTCGCTCAAAAATGGATGAGCTAGTAAGTCTTTGACCCTCTTTCTTGAGCTTTCTGTTTCCCATTTGTATTGTAACTTTACGCACCAACCCATCTTCATCTTTACACACATCTAGTACCCTACCAATTCTCCACTCATTACGGGGCACCTCATCTTCTTTGACAATGACTATATCGCCAATCTGCACATTACGCCTTGCAGAGTGCCAGCGTTGTCTGAGGATAATGTTTGTCAGATACTCTTTCTTCCATCTACTCCAGAATTGTTCTGTCAGGTACTGTACCCTGCGCCACCTTTTCTTGGCATACACATCTTCTGCCACAAATTTTCCTGGAGGAGGAAGCGGAACAGAGCTTTTCATGGTCAGCAAATGGTTTGGAGTAAGTGGTTCTAGACTTTTGGGATCATTGATGCTGTCAGTAGTGAGGGGACGACTGTTTACTATTGACATCGCTTCATAGAAAAATGTTCTTAAAGAAGCATCATCTAATCTTCCAGCACTCTTGGAGAGGACACAGCTGCTGAGGGACGCCCTAACTGTCCTTATCTGCCGCTCCCAAACCCCTCCCATGTGACTAGCATCAGGTACGCTCATGATAAAGTCACAATGTTTCTCAGCCAGGTAAGACGTCAGCCTGTCTTTATCAACTTCTTTAAAGGCCTTTGTGAGTTCATTTTTAGCCCCAACAAAATTTGTCCCTCGATCTGACCTGATTTGTCTTACAGCTCCACGAATAGCTATAAAACATCGCAGTGCGTTTATGAAGGCATCAGTTGTTAGATCTTCTAATATTTCAATGTGGATTGCTCTTGAGGACAGACAGGTGAATATCAGACCATATCTCTTATGCTCTTTACGACCCTGTTTAGTCAGAAAGGGCCCAAAACAATCCATCCCACAGAAGGAGAATGGTGGTGAGGGATCGACACGGTTAGGAGGTAGATCTGCCATCTTTTGTGTTTCTGTAGGTCTGCGAGCTCTTCTGCATGTGACACATTGATGTAGCTTGCCACAATTTTGCTGCCACCCACTACCCAGTAACCATGTGCTCTGAGCTCATTAAGAGTCTGTCCTCTGCCTTGATGCTGACTTTTTTCATGACAGTAACCTATGATCAGAGGTGTAATAACCCCATCTCTTGGTAAGATTACCGGATGCTTCAAGTCATGAGGTAAGGAGGCCTTCTTTATTCACCCTCCCACTCTGAGAACACCGTCTTGCATTACCGGATCAAGCTGGAACAACTGATGGTTTTGTGGCAGTTTACCATGATTCAGCATTTGTATTTCCTCTTTGAAGGCATTCTTTTGAGCTAACTTCACAAGTACAAGACTGGCTTTCCTTCTGTCTTCTACACTTATGGGTTCTGCTGTTTTTGCTCTTTTTGCCAGTTTCTGGATTCGAGCAACAACATTCAACGTTGTATGCCATTTTGAGAAGCGCCCAAGTCTTTCCAGAAAGTTTTCCTCCTCGACTTCTGTCTGTAGTGCTTGTATTACTTTGACTTCTGGATCTCCCACCATAAGCTGTGGATTTGACTTTTGGGTGACAATTTCTCTTTCCCACAGGAATTTTGGTCCAGTGAACCACGATGAATTCATCAACTCTGCCACCTTGAGCCCTCTGGAAGCGTGGTCTGCCGGGTTTTGGTCAGTGTCAATGTAGTACCACTGGGCTGGGTCTGTTGTTTCTCTGATTCGTTGGACTCGATTAGCAACGAAAACATGAAACCTGCGTGACTCGTTGTTAATGTAGCCTAAGACTACCTGTGAGTCTGTCCAAAAGTATTCTTGGTCGATCTTGAGCTCCAGCTCCTCCTTTAACATACTGCCAACTGCTGAGGAGACCACTGCAGCTGTTAACTCCAGTCTAGGTATAGTTACAACTTTGGTGGGTGCAACCCTAGCTTTACCTATGACTAAGGAGCAATGCACTTTATCTTCTGTCACAACTCGGATATATGAACACTGACCGTACCCCATAACTACTTGCATCCGAGAAGTGATGCAGTTCAATCCTCTCTGTACCATCCCTAGGTTTTCAGGAACAAAGCATCTTGGGATCTGGAGTTTCTGCAGATTCTGTAGATTGTTCAGCCAATTCTCCCATCGAGGCTTTAATTCTGCAGGCAGTTGTTCGTCCCATCCAATGCCCTTTTGGCACATCTCCTGCAGTATTTTCTTTCCCAGCAGAAGGAAAGGAGCCAGGAAGCCTAGCGGGTCAAACACAGAAGCGACTGTAGAGAGAATTCCCCGCCGTGACACTGGCTTCTCATCCAGGGCAACATTAAAGGAGAATGTGTCACTGTTCGCACTCCACTTCACTCCCAACACAGTCTGAACTGGGAGTTCCTCATGATTGAGATCCACATCCTGTACTCCACTGGCTAGTTCCCTGTCAGGGATAGACTCCAAGACTTCTCTGTTGTTTGAGATGAACTTGTGAAGATGTAATCTCCCTTTCGCACATACATTTTGCGCTTCTCTGACTAGTTTGATGGCTGTGTCCACAGAGTCTCGCTGATCAACCCGTCATCAACATAAAAATTCTTTCTTATGAAGTTGGCTGCTGCGGGATACTCCTTCTCATTTTTGCTTGCGGGTACTTCATTCCATAATTTGCGCAGCCTGGAAGATGCTGCTCCAAACAGATGGACCCGCATTCGATATTCTTTTGGCTCTGTCTTTGTATCACCGTTTTCCCCACCACAGGAATCGTAAGTAGTCTCTATCCTCTGGGCTTACATGGAACCTATGGAACATTTTTTCAACATCACAGATCAGTGCGATTGGGTGTTTGCGGAACCTGCAGAGTACTCCTGTCAATCCGTTTGTGAGGTCGGGTCCGGTTAACAAGTGATCATTCAGAGCTGTGCCCTCATACTTGGCTGAGCAATCAAACACAACCCTAATTTTTTCTGGTTTTCTAGGGTGGTATACTCCCTGGTGAGGAATATACCAGACATCTCCTGCCCTGGGTTGGTTCTCAGCTTTCTCTGCATCCCCATCTTTAAATACACTGTCCATGAACTTAATGTAATCATCTTTGAATCTTGGATTTCTCTCAAATTTTCTCTTCAGCTGCTTCAGCCGCACCAAAGCCAGACGCTTATTTTCTGACAGTTGTGGGCGTGTCTTAAAAGGAAGAGGCATCTCAAGGTGTCTATCTGCATTCTGGTGTATTTTTTCATTCAGTAAATGCATGAACTGAATGTCATCTTGTGATATGCTCTTTTCCCCTGGGTTAGTATCTTTGAAGTCAGCTTCAAGGGCTCTGATGACATTGGCTGGTGTCAATGGTGGAAGTTCCTTGACAGATACCCGATGGCACAGACCGGTCACTTCTGTTGACTTTGCAACCTGAGATGAATTGCCAACAATGCTCCAACCCAGGTCAGTTTTGATACCATACGGCTCACAGTCACCTCCTGTTATGACTCGTCGTGGAGCCAAGGCTCTGGGGCAATCATAGCCTATGAGGAGTCCAACCTCACACTCCATCAGCTCTGGTATTTCCTGTGCTATTTGGGTCAAATGTTTCCACTTTTGGCAGTTTCAGGGGTAGGAATGTGAGAACGTTCAAGTGGAATGAAGTCTCTGGTGTAAGCAGGTGGCAAGTTGACAAAGCTTTTGAGGTAAACCCTCTAATTCTAAGCCCACTGACTCTTTCACTCTGAACAATGGAATCTTTTCCCATCATAGTGGTAAGCTTCAACTTGACTGGCTCTGAACCCGCCCCCATCTTCTCACTTACCCCTTGGTCTACAAAGGTGTTGCTACTCTGCGTATCTAGTAGGGCATACACTAAGGTCTCTGTTTCAGGGGTGGTGACTGAAGAAATCCAAACAGGCACTATCATGGATGTGCTCCCACCTTCACCTCTATCCACGCAGCAGGAAAGGGAAGATGTGTTTTCTTCTGCTTGCATAGCATGAGAAGAAGATCGTCTGCTGTAGCAGATCGGTCCTCGTGAAGTGGTGTTGGATGAGGTTTCTTACATATGCCACAAGCTGCTTTATTCTTGCAGTTCTTTGAATTGTGTCCCCTCCTAAGACAACCAAAGCACAGGTTATTGTCTAATCTGAACCTTTTCTTTTCCTCTGCAGGCTTACCGGAGAGCTTCTGGCATTTGTGGATGGAGTGGCTCTCTCCACAGCATAGGCATGTTACTGGGTTAGAAGAGAATGCTGATATGCTCACTTTCCTTGATCCATTTGAATCTTTTGAGCTGTTCTCTACAGCACTGTTTGTTTTCAAACTTGACATTGATTTATCAGATGTATCTGCTTTCACATTTGTACTGAATGCACTAGCCTTTGGACGTTTTACATCTCTTAGTGGCCTTTCTTCAGGAGACTTTAAAGCTTGAAAGGATGTCACAGGATTGCAGGCTATATCTGCTTCCTTTGCTAAAAAGTCTGCAAACTCCTTGAAATTGGGATATTCCTCTGTTTGTCGCAGCTGCTTTGTGACATGGCGATTCCAGCGAGAGGTCAACCAATCTGGGAGTTTCTGGAGGATCTTTTCGGTTTTCCTCACAGTCATTCAATACCTGGAGTCCCTTGATGTGAGGCATGGCGTTGCTGCATGCTGTCAGGAAATCACTAAATTGTCTTAATTTCACTGACTCTCTTGAGCCAATCTTAGGCCAGTTGTTCAATTTTTCTCTGTATGCACACTGGATCACAAAGGGATGGCCGTATCGAGCATTCAATGCTTCCCATGCTTGATTGTAAGCTTCATCATCCTTTCTGTAGAAGGCTCCTTCTACTACGGATCTTGCCTCACCACCGATGTACTTCTGCAGGTAAAACAACCTGTCCACTGGATTTATACATCGACGTTCTATTAGTGCTTTGAAATTTGTTCTCCACTCTAAGAACTTAAGTGGGTCTCCTAAAAAGACTGAGGGTTCAGGTGTAGGAAGTCTTGTAAGAAACATTGCATCATGCAGGGCTTGTACTAATGATGATTCCTTGCTAGTATTGGTTGTTTGTTCATCATCATTCTTATGCGTTTTTTCTTTTTTAATTTCTTTACGTGGTACTGGAGGTGTTGCTTGGTCTTCGCTGCAAATCTCATTTGAGTCCGCTTCAGAGTATGCCCTAAGCTTAGCAGCTATCACATTAAGATCTCTCTGGTTTTCCAGTCTTTTAAGTTCTTGCTTTTGTGCAGCAATTGCCTCCTCCATATTTATTTCAACCTTCTTTGCGGCCAGCTGCGCTGCGCACTCCGCCCTTTTTGCTGTTATGCTTTGCTGTTCTGATGACTGTGAAGAACGGTTTGAGTGGTGGCTACGAACCGTAGATTTGGTCTTTGAAGACCCAAATATTGACTGGGCATACTCTCTATCCAGTATCACATGAAGTCTTGCGTTTTCTGCTTTAGCATCAAATTCCTCTTGCCCTACTTCACTCATGCGTACCTTCATTAGCTCCATCAAGTCTCTTGATACCGCTGAGCAGGAATCCACCTTCCTTCTAATCTCAGTAGAGGGTGTTGATTGAGATCGTACATTTACGTACGCATCTTTAACTTGTTTCTCTAGCCCTTCCACGGCATCCATCATTTCACTCAAGTCTTCATCAGAGCACTCATCTTTAAGATTGATGCGTGCAGCTTTAACCTGCTCTTTCCATTTTTCATACAGTGTTATGAATTTACCCTCATTTTGAGAGGTCTCTTGTTGCTTCAGCTCCAGCATTTTTGGGGTTAACTTTCTCTCTCGTGAAGATCTCCTGAGGTTGTCTGTCTGGGAGGTGTTAGAGCTAGGCTCAACTGTTGATATTTTTAGTATCTCTATTTTAGCAAGAATTTCACCTATACATATTTCTAGTCTCTCCCTTTCAGCTTCCTCTGTTTGTGCCTTTAACTGTACTCTCAAACTGCTTAACTCCTTTTGCAGGGACTCTATTTTTTCACTTAATTTGGCACTTGGTGATTTTTCATCCTGAACTGACATTTCACAGATTTTGGAAAATGCGCTGTATACATCAAATTATTACTAACTGTACAGGTAAACCCTTTACAACTATGTAGTTATCATTGCGATCGACTACTATTTCTATTCACTCAACTCGTTAAGAGTATTTGAACTCTCAGATGAAAGCTATTACCAATAACATTAAAACATTAATAACAATTAGGCCTACACTGATAACTCAGGAACAACAGTTGGGCTATAAAAACAAATAAAGTACCCTATCGTTAATAAACCAGTTTTTTCTTTTTTTTTTTTTTTTTTATAAGGATTAATGAGCGAATCTCTCTTAATGAACCAGTAGTTTGTTTATCAAGTCCCTTCTTTCAAACTGTACAAAGGTCCATAAAGAAGCACAGAGTAGCACAATCAAACCTGGCGCTGTCTGTGGAGCCGCCCGTTTTGTGTTGACAGCACTGGACGAAACAGTTTCTGCACTCTGGCCAGTAGAGGGTATTTGCGGAGCTAGTCCTCGCTGTGGGGGCCTCTATTGGCGAAATCGCGGCACTCTCCGCCCTGTCTCAGGAACGACTCTCCTTCCTTCTTCCGTGGATCAGCTCGCCACTTCTCTCGCTTCTTGTCCGGTCACACGCTGCCTCAACGATGCTTCTCTCTCTCTCTCTCTCTCTCTCTCTCTCTCTCTCTCTCTCTTGCTCTTTAGTAAGACTCTCACTTTAGACACTTGGCCATGCTGCTCTTTTTTCACTGTAAATACTCTCCAATTTTAGACTCTTCATACATGTCCTTGTTCATTTGTTTCTGTCTTCACCTAAAATGCAAACACATGTGGCCTTCATAAGTCAAATGCAATTCCACCAGTCATTTCACAGTTTCTGAAACTCCACAACAAAATTAAATGTAAAGAAAGTACAACAATTTAAACATAAATGTGACAAGGCTGAAATACAAGAAAATTACAAACCGTGCATAATCTTAAACCCACTTATTTTAAAATGCAACAGGTGTGGCCTTCATTAAAATTTGACCTCCATTTTTGTACTACAGAACAACATTCAAACCCACTTTTTTAAAGTAAAACATTTTGTACAATTTTAAATTGAACATCCCCTTTTTAAACTCTTATTTATTAAATTTTTTATGTTTTTTTAATATGAAATTATCAGAAATATAGACCAAACGAGCAAATCTTTATAACACTGTCCCTCAGACAGTTACACTGGCAACAAAAAGATCGGCACGGAAAATGTGTCTATAGTGTCTGAGTCTTTAGTTGCTGAGGCTCAGACATCCATGGCACACAGGAGGCAGAACGCACGGATCCATCTCCCCAGGAACAACGCTGTGTCGGGGGGGCTAACTCATGTGATGCGTAATTGATCCCGTGGATGATCTGTAGGCTGTTAAGTGAACAAGGTGTACCGGTCCACCAAACACTTTCTACATTCTGCACATATGTCTGTTACTTTAGTCATATTTATGATTTCATTATTTCATTATTTGATGCATGGTCGTGGCGCATCCGTCTGGTCTCACTACTGTCACCTGCCGTGGAGACGCTGGTCTCACTAACCTCTCCTCCTCTGAGTCAGGTCTCACTAACCTCTCCTCCTCTGAGTCTGGTCTCAACTTAAAGTCTGGTCTCACTAACCTCTCCCATCTGAGTCTGGTCTCAAACCTCACCTCCCTCCTCTGAGTCTGGTCTCACTAACCTCTCCTCTCTGAGTCTGGTCTCACTAACCTCTCCTCCTCTGAGTCTGGTCTCACTAACCTCTCCTCCTCTGAGTCTGGTCTCACCTTACCTCTCCTCCTCTGAGTCTGGTCTCACTTTTTAACCTCTCCTCTCCTCCTCTGAGTCTGGTCTCACTAACCTCTCCTCCTCTGAGTCTGGTCTCACTAACCTCTCCTCCTCTGAGTCTGGTCTCACTAACCTCTCCTCCTCCTCTGAGTCTGGTCTCACTAACCTCTCCTCCTCTGAGTCTGGTCTCACTAACCTCTCCTCCTCTGAGTCTGGTCTCACTAACCTCCCTCCTCTGAGTCTGGTCTCACTAACCTCTCCTCTGAGTCCTCTGAGTCTGGTCTGGTCTCACTAACCTCTCCTCCTCTGAGTCTGGTCTCACTAACCTCTCCTCCTCTGAGTCTGGTCTCACTAACCTCTCCTCCTCTGAGTCTGGTCTCACTAACCTCTCCCTCCTCTGAGTCTGGTCTCTCCTCCTCCTCTGAGTCTGGTCTCACTAACCTCTCCTCCTCTGAGTCTGGCCTCACTAACCTCTCCTCCTCTGAGTCTGGTCTCACTAACCTCTCCTCTGAGTCTGGTCTCACTAACCTCTCCTCTGAGTCTGGTCTCACTAACCTCTCCTCCTCCTCTCCTCCTCTGAGTCTGGTCTCACTAACCTCTCCTCCTCTGAGTCTGGTCTCACTAACCTCTGGTCTCACTAACCCTCTGAGTCTGGTCTCACTAACCTCTCCTCCTCTGAGTCTCTCACTAAGTCTCTCCTCCTCCTCTGAGTCAGGTCTCACTAACCTCTCCTCCTCTGAGTCTGGTCTCACTAACCTCTCCTCCTCTGAGTCTGGTCTCACTAACCTCTCCTCCTCTGAGTCTGGTCTCACTAACCTCTCCTCCTCCTCTGGTCTCTCCTCTCACTCTGGTCTCTCCTCCTCCTGAGTCTGGTCTCACTAACCTCTCCTCCTCTGAGTCTGGTCTCACTAACCTCTCCTCCTCTGAGTCTGGTCTCACTAACCTCTCCTCCTCTGAGTCTCTCACTCTGACCTCTCCTCCTCCTGAGTCTGGTCTCACTAACCTCTCCTCCTCTGAGTCTGGTCTCACTAACCTCTCCTCCTCTGAGTCCTCTCTCACTACTAACCTCTGAGTCTCTCCTCCTCCTGAGTCTGGTCTCACTAACCTCTCCTCCTCTGAGTCTGGTCTCACTAACCTCTCCTCTCTCTCTGAGTCTGGTCACTAACCTCTCCTCCTCTGGTCTCTGGTCTGGTCTCACTAACCTCTCCTCCTCTGAGTCTGGTCTCACTAACCTCTCCTCCTCTGAGTCTGGTCTCACCTCTCCTCCTCCTCTGAGTCTGGTCTCACTAACCTCTCCTCCTCTGAGTCTGGTCTCACTAACCTCTCCTCCTCTGAGTCTGGTCTCACCTCTCCTCCTCTGAACTAACCTCTCCTCCTCTGAGTCTGGTCTCACTAACCTCTCCTCCTCTGAGTCTGGTCTCACTAACCTCTCCTCCTCTGAGTCTGGTCTCACTAACCTCTCCTCCTCTGAGTCTGGTCTCACTAACCTCTCCTCCTCTGGTCTCACTAACCTCTCCTCCTCTGAGTCAGGTCTCCCTCGCGCTGGACTCAGTCTCACTGAGCTACTAACACTTAATAAATAAAATAAATGGCATTACATCAGTGAGTTCAAACTGCTTATTGTGCGTAATTTGCACTGACACTGAGATGCATGTTGTTGTGTAACTGGTGTGGCACTGACACTGAGATGCATGTTGTTGTGTAACTGCTGCCACTATTCTTTGATTTGCCCTTTGCCTCGATATAGACTTCTTTTTTTTTATTATTCTGCCATGGTTTGGTGCATTCACCGCCCGGTCACCATTTGCCATTCTGGGCATTTTCTTTTATTGCTTATCCAAGATGACAAACCTCCAAACAGAACTTTTGTTTTTTCTCGCCTCCACGATCAGCACCTCAACCTCAGTCAGTGAAGTTTTTTTTTTTTTTGTCTGCAGCGGGATGACCCGTTGTGATTGGATAAAGAATGACGTCGGGGACGCATTTATAGTAATTTCCATATTCATTTATGGGAGGAGGCAAGGCGGGGTCGGTGGCTCGTTCACGTGCGCTCAATTTCACGTTGATTGTGATGTATAAAGGAAAGGTGCTCAGGACCTGGCGTAAGACCGGTTTTATACATGTGAATATTTCTGTGCGTCGGTACTTTTCAAGTTTTGGCCGTACGCCATCTTCTGGTATGAAAGCTGCAGTCTTTTATACATGAGGCCCCAGGGTCTCATTTATAAAACGGTGTGTAGTAGTAGCTTTAATAAAGTGTACGTCGCCCAAAAAGCCTAAAATGGCGTACGCCAAAAAAAAAGTCAGATTTATAAAACCGTGTGTATGCACACCTGTAAGCAATGTTCCCTTTATAAATCACAGATTACCTACAAGCGTGCGTACGTGGATCAGCCTCTTATCCCGCCCTGTACACGCCCATTTTTAACCATAAATAGTCAATGTAAAGCATCTCGTGAATGCTGATCAGTATGTTAATGACCCTGGCAGTTGTTCTTTCGTTACACCGAATCATGCGAATCATGACAGCTGGTGGAGAAAAAAAAAAAAAAAACTCAGACGCTCGGGAATTGCTGCCAATTGAATTATAATTTCGGCCCTGTTGTCCTGTTGTCTATAGACTACCATTATTAATAAAATTAAAACAGCAGGTATTACGGTACTGGGATAGCTTTGATATAACAGATGTATATAATAAGATTTAACAGAACTATATATTATATCCAAACAAGCCTTAGTGATGAAGTTGAAGATTATATATAATATTTATATAAAAAAAAAAATACTTAGCTGTCTGACATTTCCCTCTGGAAACAGCCGGTTTCACCCAGAGTGGCGAGGACCTGTATTTGGACCGGGATGGCCCGGTTCTGGTGCGTTGCCCTCTCTACTGGACCCAATTCAGTACATAGATCCAAGAGCGCAGCTATATTACTATTACAGCTATATTACTATTACAGCTATATTTAAATTTAATATTCATAGTCATCGTCATGGTCCCTGAAGTCTCTTTTTCTCCTGATTCTTCCATTAGCGTAGTCCTCCTGCAGGGCCAGCAGGGCCATCATGCAGCATTACGCACAGGTTCACCGCAGTATTTATGTTTAGTCTACAACAATTTGTGATTGTTAACACCTTGCTAAAATTACAGCAACAACTAGTGGTATCCCCCACCCCGAGATACAATTTGAAATCGAAATGTAATAGGCAAACCCACTTTTCTTCATGAAGGTTTTGTTATGAACAGTAGCCTATTAAAGTTTTAGACCGATAACGAGGACATTAAGGGTAACGATTGCGCAAGAGCTTAACGGCTGTATTTCCAGACATTTGATGATATATGCACAGTTTTAAAGACAGATATTTAGTTATGTACACTGTGTTGTGCAGTTATCTAATGGTAGGGTATTTGATGCTATCCTGTATTCCATGCAGTCGGGCCATCTCCTCCTCCTGCACTCCGTAGTGGACAATGTGATGGTTTGATTTAAGATTTGAGTTGGAGGTGTTTATGGAACAATTATCACTCAGTACAAGCACAAATAACACTGCTGGATTTAATCTTCATATGGTGTGAAGAAATGTGCGTGAGGCATTAATACTTAAACATATTAAGAGTAATTGTTATTCCCACATGTACTTTCTGCAGTCTGACTTCAGTTCACCACCTCACCATCTGCGTCACCAATTCCTATTTTGTCTCCAAAATGTGCGTACGCATGGGTCAGAGTTTGCGTGGAGGACCAAACATTCTCCCGTCAAGTTTGTTTTTTATAAATCACAACCTTTGCGTGGGAAGTGGCGTACGCACATTTTCAGCCTGTTTTGTGCGTACGCCACGTTTATAAATGAGACCCCAGGTCTGTAAAACAAGAGTTTCTCCTCAAAGACTCATGCAAAAGCTCCACTTTAAATCCTGTTTTTACATTCGATACACAGGACAGAAAGGGGAGATTGATTGTCATAATGGAGTCTTGTCTCCATTAGAGGACAGAAAGATGACATTAGTCCTGGAGTCTTGTCTCCATTAGAGGACAGAAAGATGACATTAGTCCTGGAGTCTTGTCTCCATTAGAGGACAGAAAGATGACATTAGTCCTGGAGTCTTGTCTCCATTAGAGGACAGAAAGATGACATTAGTCCTGGAGTCTTGTCTCCATTAGAGGACAGAAAGATGACATTAGTCCTGGAGTCTTGTCTCCATTAGAGGACAGAAAGATGACATTAGTCCTGGGGCCTCATTTATAAAACTGTGCGTAGATTCTATTTTGAAAAAGATTTAGTTTTGAAAGATTTTGAAAGATTTAGTGCGCAAAAAGTCAGAATTTCCGTGCGCAAAAAACAATATTCTGATTTATAACACCCTTGCGCACACTGGCACGCACTCTTCTCGTTGTAAATATGAACATGCGTTACCCTTATGCGGTCGTGCACGAGCCTCACGCTCCTCCCAGGGTCGTCCCATATTTGTCCTAATAAGGTCCATGTTAATCAATCAGTGAATATTCCAGCCTTGAAAGGAGCCCTTGATCACCAATCACGAAACAGAAAAATGGGGACAAAACCCGATTCAGTGATTGTGAGATCGATGTGCTCCTAACAGAGGTAGGACATAGAAACAAAATCCAGTTTGGAGGCCTTAACCCTTGTGTAGTGTTCATATTTTTGTTACACAAACTTAATAATGTCATGTAACAGATTTAGCTCAATTACCAATGATACATCATTTATGGTTCATATTTGCCATTTACCCCCTGTGAGATCACATTTATGATCATATGATCATTTTCGTTTTTTGTGAGAAAGGAAATTCAATTATTAAAAAGGTAAAAATAGAAACAAGATTTTGGATCATTATTGTTGCAAAACAGGTGAAAGTGCTTGAAATGTAAAAATTTGGTAACTTTGTGTGGTGAATAGCAGGTGCAGAAAACATGTCACATTCACACACACACACACACACACACACACACACACACACACACACACACACACACACACACACACACACACAGATACACATCAAACAAACAACGCATTTCACGGGGGAGGCAGGGGAGAGCAGTGGAAGAAAAGTGCATTTCCTCCGCTGCTCGGTGTGGGAGGATCCTCTCTCCGGGCTCTGTGACCGGCTCTGGGTCGGCTTGGAGAGAACGGGATTGTTGGGTTCAGGAAAATAAAAACTGGGTTAGGTTCGGAAAACGGGCATACCATCGGAGTTCACTAAAACGCAGTCTACAAAACCTTGGGAGCATTACGCACGATCAATCAATCAGTCAATCAATCAATCAAAAATGTATTTATAGAGCACTTTAAAATCCAAAGAGGACACAAAGTGCTGTACAATAAATGATTTCATAAAAGCCCTAAATACAAAACTCACATGATACAAAAAACAATAAAAAGAACCAATACGATCAATATAACCAGACATGAATTGTCAATTTCAGTTTTCAAAGGCCAAAGAATAAAGGTGGGTTTTAAGAAGAGACTTAAAGTGAAGATGCCTGTCTAATGTTCAAAGGTAAATCGTTCCACAATTTAGGAGCTGCTACAGAAAAAGTCCCCTTTTAGCTTTCGCTTTGTTTTAAAGCGATAGCTAAAAGGGGACGATCACACGTGTGGTCAAAAGGTTGCGGTAAACTGGGAACATTTTTACGCATGGAAATTCTTTATAAATCCCGACTATTGCGACGACAAATTTCAACCTGCTTCACGCAACTTTTTCTTGCGTAACAGGTTTAATAAATGAGGCCCCTGGAGTCTTTCCAATGATCCTGTTCTCCCAGAAAGAGAATGAATCACAGAGCAGGATGATCAGAGAGCAGAAATCATTCAGTGAAGAGATTCAGACTTTATTTTCTGCTTGAGAGCTTCTAGTTTCTGCAGCAGCTTCTGTTTCTGGAGATTAAAAAGTGGTCTTCCTCTCTTTCTAACAGGACCCATCAGAGGCAAGACCCTCCTGAACCTGGACCTGAACCTGAACCTGAACCTGACCCCCTGGACCTGACTGACCTGGACCTGCTGTGTGTCCATGAACCCAGTGTTTGTCCATGAAGTCCATGGAGATACCACTACTTTAATAAAAAAAGACCTTTAAGGGAGGGGCGAGTAGAAATGGAGGAGAGAGATGGAGAGATGGAGAGACTTGAAAGGCAGAAGCTGCAAATTGAAAGGGAAATTGAAATGTTAAGAAGTTCACCTAAACGTGATATTAACTTTAAAGGAGAGCAACCCTCTGCTGAGAAGAGGTAAGCTGTTAATATTATAATATTCCTAAATCATGTTTTAACTTTTATGTTTCCAGAGAAGTTTATGGAGTTTATTTTCAGCATCTTTCTTCTTCACATGCATTTATATTCTCACATTTGAAAGTTTTCCAGTTAAGCCAGTCTTCAACTCTTGACTTTAGGTAAATATTGGATCTGGTTTGGTCAAATATATTATCTGATGTTTTAGCTTTTTAACCCAGTTTTTTGTATAGTTTATTGAACTTCTTTGTGTTAATCTTGTTTTAGTTGCTGCTTGTATCTCCAGCAGTTTTTGTGTCTGAACACTAAAAAGTGAATTTCCATCCCTGTTGGTCTTACTCTCTGTCTAACAGGATCCATCAAAGACCAGACTCTGCTGAACCTGAACCCAGCTGTGTGTCCTTCAAGAGTGACTGGTCAAATGATCTCTATATTAACTTTAAATTCATGGTCAACAACCCTCTGCTGGAAAGAGGTAAGCTGTTAATATTATAATATTGCTGATTCATGTTGATTCATTTTTTCAAAATTATGTATCCAGAGAACGTTTTGAATTTATTTTCAGCATCTTTCTTCATCACATATTTCTATTCTCACATTTTTTGTGAAACTGAAATGAAAATGTCCAAAAAGACCAGTCTTCAACTCTAGATCTCAATTTAATATTGGACCTGGTTTGGTCCAATATATTATCTGATGTTTTAGCTTTTTAACCCAGTTTTTTGTATAGTTTATTGAACTACTTTGTGTTAATCTTGTTTTAGTTGCAACTTGTATCTC
>NW_021166625.1:250853-258353 GCF_004354835.1 Perca flavescens
CACTTCCTGGTGGTTCAGTCCAAAGTGAAGAACATCAAGTATGAAGGAGGAGCTGAGACAGATCCACACTGGAGTCCAGACACCAGGAAGATGATCAAGTCTCTGGGGAAACTGGCTTTTGAGCAGCTGCAGAAAGGCAACCTGATCTTCTATGAATCAGACCTGAAAGAGTGTGGCATCGATATCAGAGCAGCCTCAGTGTACTCAGGAGTGTTCACACAGATCTTTAAAGAGGAGAGAGGACTGTACCAGGACAAGGTGTTCAGCTTCATCCATCTGAGTGTTCAGGAGTTTCTGGCTGCTCTTCATGTCCATCTGACCTTCACCAACTCTGGAGTCAACCTGCTGTCAGGAAAACAAACATCATCAACAAATTCAGTTTAAAATATCTCCACCAGAGTTCAGTTCATCCACCAGAGTGCTGTGGACGAGGCCTTACAGAGTCCAAATGGACACCTGGACTTGTTCCTCCGCTTCCTCCTGGGTCTTTCACTGCAGACCAATCAGAGTCTCCTACGAGGTCTGCTGACACAGACAGGAAGTATCTCACAGACCAATCAGGAAACAGTCGAGTACATCAAGAAGAAGATCAATGAGAATCTGTCTGCAGAGAGAAGCATCAATCTGTTCCACTGTCTGAATGAACTGAATGATCATTCTCTAGTGGAGCAGATCCAACAGTCCCTGAGTTCAGGAAGTCTCTCCACAGATAAACTGTCTCCTGCTCAGTGGTCAGCTCTGGTCTTCATCTTACTGTCATCAGAAGAAGATCTGGACGTGTTTGACCTGAAGAAATACTCTGCTTCAGAGGAGGTTCTTCTGAGGCTGCTGCCAGTGGTCAAAGCCTCCAACAAAGCTCTGTAAGTGGGATTTATTCATCAATAAATACTCTGATATCTTTCAACATGAGTTAAATATAAATAACTTGTTTGCTTCCTGTTGTCTCTCCAGACTGAGTGGCTGTAACCTGTCAGAGAGAAGCTGTGAAGCTCTGTCCTCAGTTCTCAGCTCCCAGTCCTCTAGTCTGAGAGAGCTGGACCTGAGTAACAACAAGCTGCAGGATTCAGGAGGGAAGCTGATCTCTGATGGACTGAAGAGTCCACACTGCACACTGGAGACTCTCAGGTCAGGATTCATTAACCCATTCAGCTGATGACCATTTAAAGTCTGATTAACTTTAGTTGACAAAACAACTAACATGTAGCTTTGTGTCTGTTGATATGATAAACTTTGGCAGTAGTTATTAACTATGTAATTATTCATTTCTAGAGTCAGAGTTAATTTCCATGAGGATTGTTTACTTTTGTTGTTGAATAATTAAATACCACAGATGATTTTAAATATTTATTCTTAATCTGGACCAAAATGTACCTGGACAGCAAGCTCCCCGTGTTGACAGAGGGTTCCTGTGTGTTGTTCTGTGTGTTTGCAGTCTGTCAGGCTGTCTGATCAAAGAGGAAGGCTGTTCTTCACTGGTCTCAGCTCTGAGCTCCAACCCCTCCCATCTGAGAGAGCTGGACTTGAGCTACAATCATCCAGGAGACTCAGGAGTGAAGCTACTGTCAGAGGGACTGAAGAATCCTCTCTGGAGACTGGACACTCTCAGGTACAAACACTGATGAACAAAAATGAGATATTTGTGAAGGAAGTATTAAAGGAGAACATCTCTAAAAATCTAAAATGATAACTCCCTTTTGTTAAAACTGAGGGTTCTCTGTTTGTTAAAGGCAAGTTTTAATATAGTCACATTTCAGCAACAGTGCAATGTTCAAAGTGGTCTTAGCATAAAACATTGAAGAGCTTACCTGAAAACAATTAAAAAACAATAATAAACAACCTTAAAAACATTTTGAATAAAATTGATGAACAAAAAGGATAATTTGTGTAAAGTTTTAAAGGAGAACATCTCTAAAAAAACTAAAATTAATAAAATAGATTATTTAAAGAAAAGCAAAGCAGAGCACTGTCCGTGGTTTTAAGAAACATCCTGTTTTTCCCTCTTTCCCGGGATCAAGTCAGTTTCAACTCAACAGAAAGGTCCAGCTAGAGGCTGGCTAGAGGTTTACAATGTCAGTTGCCGGTGCTGCATGGCTCATGTGATCGATCAGAGACGTACACTGACGTGTGGTCCAATTATTGTACAAAGTTCCTCTTGTGCTGAGAGAGTACCGACTTTAAATTCAAAAAGTCCCTAAAAAACGCTCTGTCCTAGTTCCAATATATGTGCGTGTGAGAGTGATGTAATGTTGATGTTTCTCTACAGAGAATGGTCCACTGTTGCACCAAATGCTTGCTCTTGGGGGAATTGTTGGGGCTCTGTAAATGATAGTGTGGCAGTGTAATCCTGTTCGCACTATGCGTACCTTTTTTTCTATGAGACACTCATCTAATAACAATGTGTAAATGCCCACATAGTCTCTTCTGCTCTCTGCTATGTTCAATTATATTTTCCTCCTTATTTATACGTTATTTCACCCACAAGCCATCCACTATTAATCAGAATATTCATTGTTATGACTCGAACTGTAGATCAGAGGTGGGCCGTCAGGGCCAGCAAGGCTTTCTCTGCTGGCCAAGAGATGATTATATTTTTATAATTAAAGGCCTATATATTCATTTCTAAAATAAATAAATATATATTTATCAATTTCATTTCATATATTGCATACGCAAGTTTGTTTACATTTTTAGATGTAAAGTTAATGAAAGAAAGGGAGATGTACTTTTTCTTCACATAATGAGCAGCTTTTGGTAAGTTTAATGGCTTTTTCAGTGAAATTATTTTATAGCTATTACTGCTTGCTTTAGGCGTTAAAGATTTGAGCAGTGTCAGTGGCCGATGTGCCTTTGTGTGTTAAGCCCCCGCTGCTTGCCTGGAATTTGTGGGGAGGCCTGTTGATTGCGGATTGTGTAATTTGTGTTTTTGATTGCTTTGTGGTCACCGTATGAGTAAATATGACCAGGGACCTGTTGCACAAAAGTAGAATTAAGAAATCCAGGATAACTGAAAAAGCGCAGCTTAACTTAGTGTGATCCACTCATCGCGGCTTAATTGGTTGCACGTTTGCCGAGCCAGGATAAAAAGGTGAAGCTATGTCAAGCCAGGTGTACATAGCTTGGATAAGTGCACGCTCACGGCTTTCTTAAATAGACCACGGTATCGATCACAGATTTACTGATGCAGAAATGGAGAAGACCCGTGCAGCATAGGTTTCACCCGCTGAGCAGCAGCTTCTAATGGAAAATTACGAGGAGGTGAAGCATATAATATGCAAAAGGGGAATTACGGCTGTTGTTATCAGACAGAGAAAAAGCCCGACAGACAATAGCGGACCGACTGAATGCGTAAGGATTTAAAAAAAAAACCAGATTTACTTACTAGTCACTCCACAATTTTACAAAGTTGTACACTCTGTTTTAATTGTTTTTAATATGCTTGTTTTAAGTGTTGGTTTTATTGCTGTATCTGTTTTTATGTGCTAAATGTGCTGGTTTTACTGTAAAGTGTCTTTGAGTAGCCTGTAAAGCACTATATAAATAAAATGTATTATTTAGCCTACTTTGCCTTAAAAAGTGAGCAGAGGGATTAATGTTCCTCAGGAAATTAATTTCCAACCTTAATCAAAATGGGAGAATATGTTTTACAACCATATGCACCAATCTCTATAAGCTATGACTAATTCTAAATATCTTTCTACAAAATAATGGGCCTTATTCACCAATATCTTCCTAAGTTTTCTCTTAAATATGTTCTTAAGAAAGTTTCTAAGAAAAGTCTGTGCCGGATTCATGACGTGTTCTTAAACAGCAGAATTGTTCCCACCTGTGTTCTTAGGATTGATGAATCCCACGTCTTCCTAACTGAAAGTCGCGTGTGTGTTGTTCCTAATTAGCATAAGAAAACGCCCCAAAAATTCCCATATAAGGACATGACACTTCCTGTGCACCTCCCGGGAAGCGCTGAGATAGTTGTCGGAGCTGCAGATGACTTGTACATTTAAGTGGTGGAGGAAGTACTGAATCTCAGTACTTAAGTAAAAGTACAAATAACCAGAGACATATTTACTTTAGTAAAAGTAGAAGATGTCCACTACCACAAACAAGGTAGAAATAGGGCCTATGTTGTTAGAATCGTGTGTGTGTTGGTTTTATTCAGGGATGTATTTAAAGACTTTCTTTAACCATGTAAGTAAGCAAATAAAATGTGTGAAACAGCAGACATGGGGAGATGTGAAGAGGTCCATTCAAATAAATAAGATATGAACGAGTCTTACACAGCCTGGCGGAGGAGTAAGTGGAGAGAAATAGATGGCAAATGATTTCAAAACGGGAATAATAATAAAGAAACATTTTCATTTTCACTTTTACCGGAGGCTGTATTACCGAGGGTCAGCAGCACTGTGCCCGGGCTCTGGAGCACCGGAGCCGGCTTGGATCAGCGGTGCCCCATATATACAGTATCTAAGGCAACCAAACTTCACCCCCATATATACAGTATCTATGGCAACCAAACTTCACCCCCATATATACAGTATCTATGGCAACCAAACTTCACCCCCATATACAGTGGGGGAAATAAGTATTTGACCCCTTGCTGATTTTGCAGGTTTGCCCACTTCGAAAGAATGCAAAAATCTACAATTTTAATCATATTTACATTCTAACAGTGAAAGACAGAATCCCAAAGAAAATTCCAGCAAATCACATCATATGAATTTATTAAAATTGATAACCATCTGATGAGGAAAAACAAGTATTTGACCCCTGGACAAACAGCATGTTAATATTTTGTAGAAAAGCCATTATTGGCCAGCACAGATGTCAAACGGTTTTTTATAGTTGGTGACAAGGTTTGTGCACATTTCGGCAGGGATGTTGGCCCACTCCTCCCTGCAGACAGCCTCCAAATCATTCAGGTTTCGAGGTTGTCGCCTGGCAACTCAATTTTAAGCTCCCTCCAAAGATTTTCAATCGGATTCAGGTCTGGAGACTGGCTAGGCCACTCCAGAACCTTGATGTGCTTCTTCTTCAGCCACTCTTTTGTTGCTTTGGCGGTGTGCTTAGGGTCGTTGTCGTGTGTGAAACACCCATCCTCGACCCATCTTCAGCTCTCTCACTGAGGGAAGGAGATGTCGGTCCAGAATTCCACGATACATGGCCCCGTCCATCCTCCCCTCAATACAATGGAGTTGTCCCGTCCCCTTGGCTGAAAAGCACCCCAAAAGCATGATGTTGCCACCACCATGCTTGACGGTGGGGATGGTGTTCTTTGGGTTGTACTCGTGTGTTCTTTGCCCTCCAAACACGACGAGTTGAGTTGAGGCCAAAAGTTCTATTTTGGTCTCATCTGACCACATCACCTTCTTCCAGGCCTCTTCTGAGTCGTCCAGGTGGTGAATGGCAAACTTCATGCGGGCCTGTACATGTTTCTTCTTGAGCAGGGGGACCTTGCGTGCGCTGCAGGATTTCAATCCATGACGGCGTGTGTGTTACCAACCAAAATTTTTGTAACTGTGGTCCCAGCTGCCTTCAGTTGATTCATCAGTTCCCCTTGTGGTTTTGGGATGATTCCTCACTGTTTCGCATGATCAGGGACACCCACAAGGCAAGATCTTGTGTGGAGGCCCAGACCGAGGGAGGTTGGCCGGTGTGTGTGGTGCTTCTTCCATTTCCACATAACTGCACCGACAGTTGATCTTTTCTCTCCAAGTTGCTTTCCGATTCTCTTGTAGCCCATCCCAGCCTTGTGCAGATCAACAATCTTGTCCCTGATGTCCGTAGAAAGCTCTTTGGTCTTGCCCATTGTGGTGATGTTGGATGCTGGTTGTTTGGGTGTTGACAGGTGTCTTTTATACAGGTAACGAGGTGAGGCAAGTGTATTTGATGTAGATAATTGGTTCGGATTGGGGCTGTGTCTTAAAGAAAGACTAACTGGCTTGTAGGAGACAGAATACTTGCTGTTTCTCCAGGGGGTCAAATACTTGTTTTTCCTCATCAGATGGTTATCAATTTTAATAAATTCATATGATGTGATTTTCTGGAATTTTCTTTGGGATTCTGTCTTTCACTGTTAGAATGTACATATGATTAAAATTGTAGATTTTTGCATTCTTTGTAAGTGGGCAAACCTGCAAAATCAGCAAGGGGTCAAATACTTATTTCCCCCACTGTATACAGTATCTATGGCAACCAAACTTCACACCCATATATACAGTATCTATGGCAACCAAACTTCACCCCCATATATACAGTATCTATGGCAACCAAACTTCACTGGTGAGACAAACGTGTGACGGTCAGGAAGACGTTTTGGCGTTTTGGCAGGGGACAAACTGATCAGAAAATGTAACGGAACGTTGTAGAAATGTAGTGGAGTAGAAAGTATAGATAATTGCTGCAAAATGTAACAAAGTAAAGTACAGATACGTGAAAAATGTAGGTTACTTAAGTACAGTAACGAAAAATGTGTACTTCATTAAATTCTACCACTGCATTTTGGCTCTATATATAGCGCGATGAATCACCAAATAATGCAGGATTTAATCAGTTTAATTGCTGATGTAAATTGCAGTGTTAGTGTTTTTTTGATTAATATGATTTTTCTTTTTCAACAAATGATCAGAAATACATTACAGTACAATACTATCATTGTAAACGACTGTAGAATTGAATAAAATGCAGTAACCAATTATTTGGAGCAAATTGTCATCACTCAAATGTGCGTAAGAGTGCTTTTCAGTGTTCGTAGATTTTGTTCTTAGCTAAGAACAAATCCAAGTTAAGAAAAGATTAGTCTAGTCTTGACCTTATCATTGCTCTGTAAATCATTAGTAGTGACTCCCTGTCAGCACCCCATGTACTACCTGAAAGGGAGCGCATAATATTTATCACTTTCTCACACTTATTAATAACATTATTGATCTGTATTCCCCATGTTAGTCTCTCATCAAAGTGTACACCCAGGAATTTTAAATCTTTAACCCTTTCAATTGCTTGTCCATACATAAACAAACCATTACATTCACTTTTCTTGTTGCCAAATATTACATATTTAGATTTATCCACTGATATTTTAAATCCCCACTTTTCAGAGTTCCCTCTTTCATGAAGGCATTTCGGTGAAATACTTTTTCACCAAACATTTCACACCACCTGTTCACACAAAGGTGCACCAGTTTAAATGTTCCCCAGGGAAACACAAGCTAATGATGGGTTCCACAATGCATGCACTTTCTCCTCCCCGGCTGGTGTTTTATCTTGAAAGAAGTTGAAAGGCTGAATGCTTATGTTGTTTACTGTCTTTTGATGCAACTGTACTGAAGGCCCAGGTGTAAAATACACAGCCCTCCACTGCTGTAGATAAACTGCTGGTTGCTATGGAAGCTGCTATCTCTGAACCCACGGATCTAGCATGCTGTTGGTATCATATGTGTTTACATGGACATGAATATTCCAGTCATGAGGATTATCCTGTTTTTGATCATATTCAGGATATGATGT
>NW_021166625.1:263353-265853 GCF_004354835.1 Perca flavescens
CAGTGTTCTGTCAGCTTTCTGGACAACTCGGGTTTTCAGAGAGAACAGAGATCTTTTAACTGAGTACCAGGGATTTTTGAGCATACCTTAACGATGTCGTTCAAGCTCTTTTTGTCTTTTTTTTACGGTTAGTCCATTAAACCAACATATGAAAGAAAATGTTAGTAGGCTCTCAATGAATGTTTGATAAAATGTGCATAAAATCTTTTTACAGACGCCGAAAGAGTTAAGCTTCCTCAGTAGGTATATTCTTTGATTTGCTCGCTTAATAATGCTATTGGTGTTGTCATTGAATTTCAGTTGTGAGTCAAACACTGTACCTAAGTACCTATATGTTAGACTTTTAGGACATTTTCATTATGTATTACACTTAGTTTTGGTTCATCACTGTGCCTTCTAAAGTCTATGATTAATTCTCTAGTTTTCGACACATTTAAGTCAAGGAAGCTGTCATCACACCATCTGACAAATTCACTAAGTGCACTATTATGGTCCGATTGATTGCCCTGGAGAAGGGACAACAGGGCTGAGTCATCTGAGAACTTCACCAAATAGCTGTTTTCCCAAGACGATCTGCAGTTGTCAGTGTATAATATAAAAAGCAGGGGGGAGAGCACACAGCCCTGTGGAGATCCTGTGCTTGATACAATGACAGAGGACATATTCCCGTTTACATATACCTGCTGCCTTCTGTTTGTTAAACAATGTAGAACTAGTAATAAGATCTGTTCGGGTAACTTAAAATGTGAGGCTAATCGTTCAATTAAAATATGAGGCTGCATTTTGTTAAAAGCTGAGCTAAAGTCAGCAAATAAAATGCTTGCATGTGATGCAGGTTTCTCAAGGTGTTTATACACCCTGTCGAGAATGAAAAGCTTTGCATCCTCTACACCCTTGCCTGCTCGATATGCAAATTGAAGTGGATCTAATGTATCTACGGTTAGGGGGATAATTGTGTCCTTCAAGATCTTTTCGAAGCACTTCATTACTAGCGAAGTTAGTGCAATTGGTCTGAATTCATTGAGATTTTTAGGAGATTTAGTTTTGGGGATGGGTATTACTGCTGATGTTTTCCATAAGTCAGGTATATCTCCACTGTCAGCGCACCTTTGAAAAATGACTCACTAAGCTGCCTTTCCTATTTTTGTGTTTTTAAGTAGAGTTGTGACTTTTGTCTGTTGTATTTCTATCCCTCTCCTAGGTGTCAACGTCTCTTTCAATGTGATTATGCTATCTGAGAAGGACCTTTCAAACCTGCAAAAGAATTGATTAAAAGTATCTGGCAAATCGCCTTCGTCTATACCATTCAATTTCATTGGTTTCCCTGTTCTGCATACAGGCTGGTTAATAGCTGCCATGGTTTTTATTCCTCGCCAGGCTGCTTTTAAATCCCCACTATTGTATTGATTTTCAATTTTGTTCTTATACTGAATTTTTGCTTTCCTTATTTAATTTTTGACTTCTCTTGAGACAGCTTTTTTCTCAAACACGTCTCCTAAATAAAAAGTCTTTTTTTCCCCTGTTGATAACAGTTTTCAGTTCCTTCGTTACCCAGGGCTTGTTATTAGGATAAATGACCACCTTTTTAAACGGGATAACCATATCAACACAATATTTCACATATGCAGACATTGTTTCCGTAAGTTCATTAATGTCACTACAAGTATCATAAAAACCAGTCCAATCTGTACATTCCTGACACCCTTGTAGAGAGCAAATACTGTCTTCTGTCCAGAGTTTTATGGTTTTCTCCTCACGCTCAAGGCGTCTGAAAACGGGCTTGTACCCGGGCATCAGATATATACTATTGTGGTACGAGGCACCAAGGGGCGGCATGGCCATGGATCTGTAGGCCCCATTTATTGAGCCATAACAGAGATCTAAGGTAGTATTCCTCTGCGTTGTAGGGCAGGTTATGTACTGTTCATATGATCTTAGGGTCTTGTCTAAGGTACAGTGATTAAAATCTCCCATGAAGAATTTGGGGGCCTCTGGGCAAATAGAGTCCAGTCTATGAGTGAGGTCAGCAATCACTTGCATTGGAATTGAGGCATTGGCTCGCGGGTGAATATATACAAGCGTATAAAACAGCTGTTGGAACTCCGGAGGTAAATAACACGGCCGGAGAGACACAGTCAACAGTTGGATGTCTGAAGTGCATCTTCTTTACAGTACCTTTTATTTACATAGAGGCACACTCCTCCTCCCCGACTTCTCCCACTCGTATTTGGGTCTCGGTCCAGGAGAATTGGGCTTCCAGACCCACTTAGGATGAGGTCCTCGTCCCGGTCTGACTCCCTCAGCCATGTTTCTGAGAAGGAAAGAAGACAAGTGTGTGTGTGTGTGTGTGTGTGTGTGTGTGTGTGTGTGTGTGTGTGTGTGTGTGTGTGTGTGTGTGTGTGTGTGTGTGTGTGTGTGTGTGTGTGTGTGTGTGTGTGTGTGTGTGTGTGTGTGTGTGTGTGTGTGTGTGTGTGTGTGTGTGTGTGTGTGTGTGTGTGTG
>NW_021166625.1:278353-303353 GCF_004354835.1 Perca flavescens
ACTGGAGTCACATGTGCACTGTTACATGAGAGTCGAGCTGGCCGGCCGGTTGCACGATTACATTAGAGTCGAGAGAGACAGGTATTAAGAAGTTTGTATCCGAGCCCGGCCCAAGCCCGACACAGTTAAAATCTCATTTGTTTCCCTCATACTAATGACACGTAGGCTACATTTGTTTGTGTGAAAGAGGAAGCAGACGTGTTGTAGATGCAACCGCGGCTGCATCTACAACACGTCAGCACATGATGCTGGAGAGAGGCAGGATTAGTCACACTATTCTCTGGTACTGTTACGTATGTACCTTTAGTTTTTTTACCCAGTAATTCCATAAATTACTAGAGACAAAATACTATATTGAAGAAAACTGCTGATTTTCATTCCTTCTTTTTTACCTCATGTAAAAATTGGTATGTTATATAATCTATATTTTTTCCTTAAATAAACTATTGAGTAGTGTAAAAGTCACTCAAATTGTTTCAACTGTAAAGATGAAAAAGTTTGTAATTTGTGTATTGGTGTTTGATGCTAGTGTTTTTACCCTCAGTGTGTTCTGAGTGACAGTGTGTGTGTGTGTGTGTGTGTGTGTGTGTGTGTGTGTGTGTGTGTGTGTGTGTGTGTGTGTGTGTGTGTGTGTGTGTGTGTCTCAATGTGTGTGTGTGTGTGTGTTATCTCAGTGTGTGTGTGTGTGTGTGTGTGTGTGTGTGTGTGTGTGTGTGTGTGTGTGTGTGTGTGTGTGTGTGTGTGTGTGTGTGTGTGTGTGTGTGTGTGTGTGTGTGTGTGTGTGTGTGTGTGTGTGTGTGTGTGTGTGTGTGTGTGTGTGTCTCAGTGAGGCCTGTGCTGAGTGTTTAGCTGCACTGAGCCTGTTTTGCAGCTGATATGAACTGTTTAGCTCAGGTGACTGTTGGTAGTGCAGACTGTAGTTTGAGTTTTGCACACGTGACTCCAGTTGTGCCCACTGTCGTTTAGCAATCGGAAAAAACTGTAATCTCCATGTTGTAACATGAACTACTACAGAGGAGGTTTTAAATCCTTTGCCAGGTGTTTATACGTCTGTCTGTCCCAACCGTGAGGCTGCAGTCAGGAAACTTTACAGCTGTGTAGTTGAGATCTAAATGAAGCTGAGTTTGAAGATGGGGGGGGTCCGAGCCTTTCTCCTGCTGTCAGAAAACACACCGTCGTCTCCACCAGCATAAAGTCAGACACAACAGGACTCTACTGTTTCCTCTAGAGCCTTTCAGAATAAAATGTAGTGACCTAAATGCCTCTGTTACTGTTGTAGTAATGTGTGGAGGAGGAGAAGTGTCTTTAATGTCAATGGGCCTCATTCACCAACCATTCTTACGAAGAAATGTGTTCTTAAACCCTTCTTACGAACTTTTTATGAAGATTCTGGCATTCACTAATGTTTTCTTAACTTGGATTTGTTCTTAGCCAAGAACAAAATCTACGAACACTGAAAAGCACTCTTACGCACATTTGAGTGATGACAATTTGCTCCAAATAATTGGTTACTGCATTTTATTCAATTCTACAGTCGTTTACAATGATAGTATTGTACTGTAATGTATTTCTGATCATTTGTTGAAAAGAAAATCATAATATGCAAAAAATCACTAACACTACAATTTACATCAGCAATTAAACTGATTAAATCCTGCGTTATTTGGTGATTCACCGTGCCATATATAGAGCCAAAATGCAGTGGTAGAATTTAATGAAGTACACATACTTTGTTACTGTAGGTACTTAAGTACATTTTTCACGTATCTCTACTTTACTCAAGTAGACTCAATAGTGCATAACCTACTTTTGACTTTTACTTCGTTATATTTTGCAGCAATTATCTATACTTTCTACTCCACTATATTTCTACAACGTTGCATTACATTTTCTGATCAGTTTGTCCCCTGCTGAAACGTCTTCCTGACCTCCACACGTTTGTTTGGTTGCCATGACAGTGAAGTTTGTTTGCCATAGATACTGTATATATGGGGGTGAAGTTTGGTTGCCATAGATACTGTATATATTTGGGCCATAGATACTGTATATGGGGGTGATCCATAGCCATAGATACTGTATATATGGGGGGCCGCTCCAAGTGCTCCAGAGCCGGCTTAAAATCGTCTTAAAATACATCCATGAATAAAACCAACCATGTTCAGATTCTAACAACACATTTCCGTTTTATGCTGGTTAGGATAGGAACTTCTTTTAAAAGCCAGGTCTTGTTTGTGGTAGTGGACACCTTATACTTTTACTAAAGTAAATATGTCTTTTATTATTTGTACTTTTACTTGAGATTCAGTACTTCCTCCACCGCAACTCCTCCATCTCTACGCAGTCCCCTGCTTCCCGGGAGGTGCACAGGAAGTGTCATGTCCTTATATTTTTGGGGCATTTTTTTATTGTAATTAGGAACAACTGGCACGCGCTTTCAATTACGAAGACGTGGGATTCATCAATCCTAAGAACAGAGGTGCAAACAATTCTGCTGTTTAAGAACACGTCATGAATGTGGCGTAGACTTTTCTTAGAAACTTTCTTAAGAACATATTTAAGAGAAAACTTAGGAAGATATTGGTGAATGAGGCCCATTGTTTTTAACTTCTCAGGCAGGGTTTCTCTACCATTGGAGCTGTTTTAGGTTTCACCTAACTGAATTAATGTGAAATCAATGTGATCTTTAAAACTAAACTTTTCTCAGATTTTATGATTGTAGTCAGACTTCTTTAGCTTTAAGTTTGACTTTAATCTTTCTGAGTGTTATTTGTTTATCAGCTGATCTAGCTTTTCTAACATTTAAGACACACATATGGTAATAATAACAGTCCAACATTATGCAAAATTTCATATTTTTTTATTGACAAACGTAAGCTTTTCTTGAAAGACAAACCCTAAACTCCCAGCAACTGAATATTTGGACATCAGTCTTCTACAAAACCTAGAACAAACACTGACAGGACAGAAAAGAGAGATTGATTCTCAGTCTTGGCTCCATTAGTCCAAATTTTATTTTATTGTGAAAATCTGCTCCTGTTGCATTCCAGAGGCCCGATCCAGAAAGCAGGTTTAGTGAAAACTCTGAGTTTGTTAACCCTGAGATGAGAGAAACTCTGGGTTTTCCGTTCCAGAAAAAGAGGTAACTTAACCTCAGAGTCAGTTACTATGGTAACTGAGTCTGTGAACCTAACCTGGTCGGGAGCAGGTTTTCTTCAAGAAACCTTGAGTTTCTCTCAGAAATTTCCTCATTCATTCATTCAGTCTGTATCAGTTTTAATAGTTTTATCTGCATGAATAAAAAAACGTTTTTTTCTCAAACATATCATGTCCTTTTGTCGACGATCCCATTGATGAAAAAGCTGTATTAATTCACAGAGAGTTTACGTCGGTATTGAAATTATAGGTGTAATACAATTCCAGTTTGTTAAAACTCCTACCTGGAACGAACCCCTGGAAATAGCTCACCTGCGTCAGAGATTTCTCTCCAGGTGGAGAGCGACCCTCTTCTTCATCAACTCTTCTTCATCAACTCTTCTTCATCAACTCTTCTTCATCAACTCTTTAGACTGTCTGAGGAAACTGTAAGTTGCTGTTTGGTACTTTAACAACACGTTAGTCTTTCTTCTCTTCAGGGTTAGTTTCTGGCTCTGTAATGTTAAATATAATGTTTCTACTTCACTTCTTATTTCCTGAGAAAGTGTGGATGACTCTTGTGTTGAAGATAAATCTCCATGTTGGTGATTTACTGGAATCAAACAGCTGATCTTTATTTCATTTCTCCTGCTGTCAGAAAACAAACGGTCGTCTCCATCAGAGTAAAGTGAGACACAACTCTACTGTTTCTGATAAAAGGTTCAAGGTTCAGGCTTTATTGGCATTATACAACATAATTGTCCAATGAAATGCAATCATCATTTACAGCTGGCTCTGATGAATTTAAGTTACCAACCCGGCTGCCTCTGTGGACTTTAGGCTAAAATATCGGAAAGAAAGTCAAAAATATCGTAAAGAAGGTCAGAAATTATTCAAAAAAGCCAAAAAGGCAAAAAAAAACTTAAAAAAGGAACAAAAACTAGTAAAAAGCCCCCCTCCATAAATCCTGCCTATGTGTACATAGTTTTCTCTCCACATTAGTTATCTGGGCATTAGGGCTCAACCATGTGGGGGAAACAATCTAATTGTGATTTTTCTGCCAAGTTAGTCTTTGGTCTCTTCAGGGTTAGTTTCTGGCTCTGTGATGTTAAATATAATGTTTCTACTTCACTTCTTATTTCCTGAGAAAGTGTTGAGGACTCTTGTGTTGAAGATCAGAAATCTGTCTGCAGCAGTTAGTGTCGGTCGGTCTATTCACTGACAGGACTGATGTGGAGACAACATGACTCAGCTCTTTTATTCTCTAACTAAACCAACTAATATGGCACTGCATCACTATGAGCTGGCACTCCTCCAACAGGAACTAGTGGCACTTCTTTATGATGCAACTCTGTGTTCAAATTCAATCAGTGCTTAATTTGTAAAGTGGAAGGTCTCGGATCGCAGTGGGGGGGTGGATCCGGCGACTAAAAACGGGGGTTGGAGGTAACGGAACAAAAAAATAATAATTACACTGCCTAGTAGCTTATCTGACTAAAAAAACCTAAACAACGCTGTGTTTACATCAGGCCAATGTTTAATTTTTCATTTCAGAACATTGCACTGCATCGGTATGAAATGTAAAAAATAAATAAATACACTGCAACAATCGTTTTCACCAGCAGCAGTTATCCATCGTACTACTAAATTCATTTCATTTATTTGTATAGCACAAGTAAACACAACAGAAGCTGACCACTGTGCTTCACATAACAAGAGTCAGAGAAGATAATAAATAAAACATCCTTAAGAAAGCAAAAACATAATTAAAAATAAGAATGTAGAGAAATGCACGCCCCCTCCCTTAGAACTTTAGTTTGAGTTTAAACTCATATAAAGAGGACAGCGATCTCAGGAGACGGGAGGCTATTCAAGAATTATATATATATATATATATATATATATATATATATATATATATATATATATATATATATATATATATTTGAATAAGTTCATATATAGTATATTATTTTCCCACAAATTTAATTTATAAAATATTGTAGGTTTCACAGAATGAAGCTGTATCTCGACACTCTTTTGCATTTAGGCTCCTACAAACATCCTTATTTATTTGAAGGAGAACACAAAACTCAGGAGGCAGGTAACTCTTAAATATGTAAATATATAGAATATAATGCAGTAAGAAGGCTTTTTACATCAGGGACCTGAGTCCAGATCTGCTCTCTTTTAATTAAAGAAATTCTCAGTCCTCTAACAACTCAAAGGATTTGATGGACTAATGGATAGTTGATTTAATGGACAGGTCTGTAAAACAGAGTTTCTCCTCAAAGACTCATGCAAAAGCTCCACTTTAAATCCTGTTTTTACATTAGATACACAGGACAGAAAGGTGAGATTGATTGTCTCCATTAATAGAAAGTCTTGTCTCCATTAGAGGACAGAAAGATGACATTAGTCCTGGAGTCTTGTCTCCATTAGAGGACAGAAAGAGGACATTAGTCCTGGAGTCTTGTCTCCATTAGAGTCTTGTCTCCAGGACACAAAGATGACATTAGTCCTGGGGTCTTGTCTCCATTAGACAGGACATTAGTCCTGGAGTCTTGTCTCCATTAGAGATGATGACATTAGTCCTGGAGTCTTGTCTCCATTAGAGGACAGAAAGATGACATTAGTCCTGGAGTCTTGTCTCCATTAGAGGACAGAAAGATCCCTCTCCTGGAGTCTTGTCTCCATTAGAGGACAGAAAGAGGACATTAGTCCTGGGGTCTTGTCTCCATTAGAGGACAGAAAGATGACATTAGTCCTGGAGTCTTGTCTCCATTAGAGGACAGAAAGATGACATTAGTCCTGGAGTCTTGTCTCCATTAGAGGACAGAAAGATGACATTAGTCCTGGGGTCTTGTCTCCATTAGAGGACAGAAAGATGACATTATTCCCTGGAGTCTTGTCTCCATTAGAGGACAGAAAGATGACATTAGTCCTGGAGTCTTTCCAATGTTCCTTTCCAATGTTCCTCCCCAGAAAGAGAATGAATGACAGAGCAGGATGATCAGAGAGAGAAATCATTCAGTGAAGAGATTCAGACTTTATTTTCTGCTTGATAGCTTCTAGTTTCTCCAGCAGCTTCTGTTTCTGGAGATTCAAAAGTGGTCTTCCTCTCTTTCTAACAGGACCCATCAGAGACCAGACCCTGCTGGACCTGAACCTGAACCCAGCTGTGTCAATGAAGAGACACCGTCCATGGAGATACCACTACTTTGAAAAAAAAACCTTTTAAGGGAGGAGAGGCGAGAGAAATGGAGGAGAGGCTACTTGAAAAGGAGGAGAGAGGATTGATGGAGAGACTTGAAGAGGCAGAAGGAGCAACTTGAAAGGGAAATTGAAATGTTAAGAAGAAGATTGAGGTGAGTTGTGAACATCCAGCAAACTGGAACGAGTCTCATTGGATGTAACTACGTCCCGTCTGGGTTGTTTTGGGTCATGTCAGTCTCATGCACACTCCTTCAAATAAAGTTTTTTTGTGGAAAGGAATTATTGTATCTGATGGCTGAAATGAGAATATTTTTTTGCAAAATAATTTCCTGTCTCACTCAAAATATCTTTCTGTTTAGACAACATTTTTTTAATATTTTTATTCTGATTTCAAAAGATATTTTTATTGAGTTTTGGACAGAAAGTAAATCATTATTGGCATGTTATTGTTAATAATTAGCCCTACATACATATTCATATTAATATCATATTTTTTGCAGGAAGACTTTACCTGAACATGTGACCCTCAATAAATGTTTTTCTATCAGGACGCAGCAGAAACCAGAGTCTCCTGAACCTGAACCTGAACCTGAACCTGAACCTGAACCTGAACCTGAACCTGAACCCAACCTGAACCCAGTGTGTGTCCTTCAAGAGTGACTGATGTCAAATGATCTCTTTATTAACTTTAAAGGTCAACAACCCTCTGCTGGAAAGAGGTAAGCTGTTAATAATATTATAATATTGCTGATTCATGTTTTAACTTTTATGTATCCAGAGAGATTTTTGAATTTAATTTCAGCAGCTTTCTTCTTCACATATATTTATATTCTCACATCAGAAAGCTGTCCAGTAAGACCAGTCTTCAACTGTAGATCTCAATTTAATATTGGACCTGGTTTGGTCCAATATTATCTGTTGTTTTAAAATTAAAAAGAGAGATTGAACTGCTGAACTGCACAAGGCTAAAGGGAAATTGAATTTCAGCAGCAGATTACCCATTCTTCTACCAACCCAAAGACATCATGGCATACCCTTAAGGTCATCACTGGCCCGTCTGAGAAGAAAATAAAGTCAATATTTCCCTCTCAGGGTACTCTTATTTCAGTGTTTTTTTGTGGAAAAAATTATTGTAGTTGATGACTGAAATGAGAATAATTTTTTCAAAATAATTTCCTGTCTCACTCAAAATATCTTTCTGTTTAGACAAAATTTTTTTTTTAAATATTTTATTCTGATTTCAAAAGATATTTTTATTGAGTTTTGGACAGAAAGTAAATCATTATTGGCATGTTATTGTTAATAATTAGCCCTACATACACATTCATATTAATATCATATTATTTGCAGGAAGACTTTACCTGAACATGTGACCCTCAATAAATGTTTTTCTATCAGGACGCAGCAGAAACCAGAGTCTCCTGAACCTGAACCTGAACCTGAACCTGAACCTGAACCTGAACCTGAACCTGAACCTGAACCTGAACCCAGCTGTGTGTCCTTCAAGAGTGACTGGTCAAATGAACGCTCTATTAACTTTAAAGGTCAACAACCCTCTGCTGGAAAGAGGTAAGCTGGTAATAATATTATAATATTGCTGATTCATGTTTCAACTTTATGCATCCAGAGACATTTTTGAATTTATTTTCAGCATCTTTCTTCTTCACATATATTTATATTCTCACATCAGAAAGCTGTCCAGTAAGACCAGTCTTCAACTGTAGATCTCAATTTAATATTGGACCTGGTTTGGTCCAATATTATCTGTTGTTTTAGCCAAATTAAAAAGCTGAACTGCACAAGGCTAAGGCGGTCTATTTCCAGCAGCAGATTACCCATTCTTCTACCAACCCAAAGACATTATGGCATACCCTTAAGGTCATCACTGGCGAAACTGAGAAAAAAAATAAAGTCAATATTTCCCTACAGGGTACTCTTATTTCAGTGTTTTTTGTGGAAAAAAATTATTGCAGTTGATGACTGAAATGAGAATAATTTTTCAAAATAATTTCCTGTCTCACTCAAAATATCTTTCTGTTTAGACAAAAACAATTTTTTTTTTAAATTTTTTATTCTGATTTCAAAATATATTTTTAATGAGTTTTGGACAGAAAGTAAATCATTATTGGCATTTAATTGTTAATAATTAGGCCTACAGACATTAATATTAATATTATATTTTATGCAGGAAGACTTTAACTGAACATGTGACCCTCAATAAATGTGTTTTTCTATCAGGACCAGATTTTTCAGATTTTTCTCTGGTGTTTTAGCTTTTAACCCAGTTTTTTGTATAGTTTATTGAACTTCTTTGTGTTAATCTTGTTTTAGTTGCTGCTTGTATCTCCAGCAGTTTTTGTGTCTGAACACTAAAAAGTGAATTTCCATCCCTGTTGGTCTTACTCTCTGTCTAACAGGATCCATCAAAGACCAGACTCTGCTGAACCTGAACCCAGCTGTGTGTCCTTCAAGAGTGACCAGTCATATGATCACTATATTAACTTTAAAGGTCAACAACCCTCTGCTGGAAAGAGGTAAGCTGTTAATATTATAATATTGCTGATTCATGTTTTAACTTTTATGTATCCAGAGAAGTTTTGGAATTTATTTTCAGCATTCACACATATATTTATATTCTCACATCTGAAAGCTGTCCAGTCCAGAGACCTGGTTTGGTCCAATATTATCTGGTGTTTTAGCCCCATTAAAAAGCATTTTAAATCTCCCATAGCCATAGGGTAGGCTAAAAATCATGAATGGCAACATTCTTCCGAAATGTTCGTCTCCGACTGGGAATACCAGGGGGATGGTTGGGATGTATGATCTTCAGAGTGCCCCTTCCAGGGTAACTTCATCTACACATCCCCCCTGGAGAACCAGCGACCGTTGGTATCACCTGGGTCAGGACACTATTTGTTGAAGAAGTCCTGCACACTGTCCATTACGCATGCAAATACTGGGACTTCTTCAACAAGTATTGCTGGTAACCTTTGCCTTTTCCAACGCACCTGCCCCAGAAAAGAGTTTGCAAAAGCGCTTTTGATCAGGACACTATATGCCATGAGAAGACCTCTGCCATTTGAGTCTGGAAGTTAAGGCCAAGTTTCAGTGAGTGGCTTCATGACCACATTGTTTCCCCCCCAAGTCTCCTGACCCAAATTAGTCAAAATGCAAAATTCTCCCCAAATCTTGGATGTGGGTTTGCCGGTTGGATGTCAAAAGGTGGAAGCAAAAAAAGGGGAACCACCATCCAACCGTATACTCAGTCCAGTCTGACTACAAACAGGCCATCTAAGCTCTGCTTCTCCTCCCGAGTCGGCTGATGGTTTGCCAAAATCTTTTTCAGGCCAACTGAAGGTTTTTCACCGTTGACTCCCCAAACTTCTTCTACCTACAAATATTTGGCTCCATGATACCAGTCTGCTGCTGTAGGAGTTCTTTAGGCCAACCATGTTGTAGCCCTTGTTTACTTCTTAGTTCTTTCTGTTGATTCACAATGGGGTCAGCAGTACCACCAACACTTTAATGTCAGGGGAAACCATCTAATTCAATGTTGTTATAAACACTTCACATCACAGAAAATTGTGTAGAAGCATGTGTTTGTCTCTGTGTGGACAGACATGATGTGAGCTAATTCTTCCTGATTCCTCCACAGAGTGGACCAGGAGAGCTCAGAGGTTCCCATTGGTCAGTCTGCCCAGCAGCATCAAACACACCTGGACTCCATATTTATGGTCTGTACATTTACAACAACTACTTTTACATCTATTCTGTTCACAATCATCTCCATGCTGCACGTTTTAGACCAGAGGATTGTCAGTCCATACAGCATGTATCTGATGTTTGATTCCATGATTTCAGTTTGATTTGATTCATATAATCTTCTGTTCCAGCTGCTGGAGGAGAACATCGTCACTTTTGTGAAGAACGAGCTGAAGAAGATCCAGAAGCTTCTGAGTCCAGATTACCCAGAATGCTCAGAGAGTCAGAGGGAGGATGAGGATGAAGAGCAGAGGAGGAGCAGAGAGGCATTTCTGAAGATCACACTGCACTTCCTGAGGAGAATGAAGCAGGACGAGCTGGCTGACCGTCTGCAGAGCAGTAAGAGGATTTCTCTAAATAATTAACTTGCTGGATTACTGGAAAGTTTACTACTGCCTCCAGAGATGGGTCAAAGTATGTTCATGTTTCTTTATAAATCACTTACTGATCTTCATTGTTCTGTATTCATTCAGGAAGTCAAGCTGGAGTTTGTAAGCGTAAACTCAAATCTAAACTAAACAAGAAGTTCCAGTGTGTGTTTGAGGGGATTGCTAAAGCAGGAAACCCAACCCTTCTGAATCAGATGTTCACAGAGATCTACATCACAAAGGGAGGGACTGCAGAGGTCAATGCTGAACATGAGGTCAGACAGATTGAAACAGCAACCAGGAAACCAGACAGACCAGAAACAACAATCAGACGAGAAGACATCTTTAAAACCCCACCTGGAAGAGATGAACCAATCAGAACAGTGCTGACAAAGGGAGTGGCTGGCATCGGGAAAACAGTCTTAACACAGAAGTTCACTCTGGACTGGGCTGAAGACAAAGCCAACCAGGACATCCAGTTCACATTTCCATTCACCTTCAGAGAGCTGAATGTGCTGAAAGAGAAAAAGTACAGCTTGGTGGAACTTGTTGATTACTTCTTTAGTGAAACCAAAGAAGCAGGAATCTGCAGGTTTGAAGAGTTCCCGGTTGTGTTCATCTTTGATGGTCTGGATGAGTGTCGACTTCCTCTGGACTTCCTCAACACTGAGATCCTGACTGATGTTACAGAGTCCACCTCAGTGGATGTGCTGCTGACAAACCTCATCAGGGGGAATCTGCTTCCCTCTGCTCGCCTCTGGATAACCACACGACCTGCAGCAGCCAATCAGATCCCTCCTGGGTGTGCTGACATGGTGACAGAGATCAGAGGGTTCACTGACCCTCAGAAGGAGGAGTACTTCAGGAAGAGATTCAGAGATGAGGATCAGGCCAGCAGAATCATCTCCCACATCAAGAAATCACGAAGCCTCCACATCATGTGCCACATCCCAGTCTTCTGCTGGATCACTGCTACAGTTCTGGAGGACATGTTGAAGACCAGAGAGGGAGGAGAGCTGCCCAAGACCCTGACTGAGATGTACATCCACTTCCTGGTGGTTCAGTCCAAAGTGAAGAACATCAAGTATGAAGGAGGAGCTGAGACAGATCCACACTGGAGTCTAGAGAACAAGAAGATGATCAAGTCTCTGGGGAAACTGGCTTTTGAGCAGCTGCAGAAAGGCAACCTGATCTTCTATGAATCAGACCTGACAGAGTGTGGCATCGATATCAGAGCAGCCTCAGTGTACTCAGGAGTGTTCACACAGATCTTTAAAGAGGAGAGAGGACTGTACCAGGACAAGGTGTTCAGCTTCATCCATCTGAGTGTTCAGGAGTTTCTGGCTGCTCTTCATGTCCATCTGACCTTCACCAACTCTGGAGTCAACCTGCTGTCAGGAAAACAAACATCATCAACACAGTTCTACCAGAGTGCTGTGGACAAGGCCTTACAGAGTCCAAATGGACACCTGGACTTGTTCCTCCGCTTCCTCCTGGGTCTTTCCCTGCAGACCAATCAGAGTCTCCTACGAGGTCTGCTGACACAGACAGGAAGTAGCTCAAAGACGAATCAGGAAACAGTCAAGTACATCAAGGAGAAGATCAATGAGAATCTGTCTGCAGAGAGAAGCATCAATCTGTTCCACTGTCTGAATGAACTGAATGATCATTCTCTAGTGGAGGAGATCCAACAGTCCCTGAGTTCAGGAAGTCTCTCCACAGATAAACTGTCTCCTGCTCAGTGGTCAGCTCTGGTCTTCATCTTACTGTCATCAGAAGAAGATCTGGACGTGTTTGACCTGAAGAAATACTCTGCTTCAGAGGAAGCTCTTCTGAGGCTGCTGCCAGTGGTCAAAGCCTCCAACAAAGCTCTGTAAGTGGGATTTATTCATCAATAAATACTCTGATATCTTTCAACAGGAGTTAAATATAATAACTTTTTTACTTCCTGTTGTCTCTCCAGACTGAGTGGCTGTAACCTGTCAGAGAGAAGCTGTGAAGCTCTGTCCTCAGTTCTCAGCTCCCAGTCCTCTAGTCTGAGAGAGCTGGACCTGAGTAACAACAATCTGCAGGATGCAGGAGGGAAGCTGATCTCTGATGGACTGAAGAGTCCACACTGCACACTGGAGACTCTCAGGTCAGGATTCATTAACCCATTCAGCTGATGACCATTTAAAGTCTGATTAACTTTAGTTGACAAAACTGCTAACATGTAGCTTTGTGTCTGTTGATATGATAAACTTGGGCAGTAGTTATTAATTATGTAATTCTTCATTTCTAGAGTCAGAGTTAATTTCCATGAGGATTGTTTACTTTTGTTGTTGAATAATTAAATACCACTGATGATTTTAAAGATTTATTCTTAATCTGGACCAAAATATATCTGGACAGCAAGCTCCCCGTGTTGACAGAGGGTTCCTGTGTGTTGTTCTGTGTGTTTGCAGTCTGTCAGGCTGTCTGATCACAGAGGAAGGCTGTTCTTCACTGGTCTCAGCTCTGAGCTCCAACCCCTCACATCTGAGAGAGCTGGACCTGAGCTACAATCATCCAGGAGACTCAGGAGTGAAGCTACTGTCAGCGGGACTGGAGGATCCTCTCTGGAGACTGGACACTCTCAGGTACAAACACTGATGAACAAAAAGGAGATATTTGTGTAGGAAGTTTTAAAGGAGAACATCTCTAAAATAACTAAAATGATAACTCCCTTTTGTTAATAATTTATGTAATTTGGACACATCTCTGTATGTTAAAGGCACTGTCCGTGGTTTTAAGAAACATCCTGTTTTTCCCTCTTTCCCGGGATCAAGTCAGTTTCAACTCAACAGAAAGGTCCAGCTAGAGGCTAGCTAGAGGTTTACAATGTCAGTTGCCGGTGCTGCATGGCTCATGTGATCGATCAGAGACGTACACTGACGTGTGGTCCAATTATTGTACAAAGTTCCTCTTGTGCTGAGAGAGTACCGACTTTAAATTCAAAAAGTCCCTCAAAACGCTCTGTCCTAGTTCCAATATATGTGCGTGTGAGAGTGATGTAATGTTGATGTTTCTCTACAGAGAATGGTCCACTGTTGCACCAAATGCTTGCTCTTGGGGGAATTGTTGGGGCTCTGTAAATGATAGTGTGGCAGTGTAATCCTGTTCGCACTATGCATACCTTTTTTTCTATGAGACACTCATCTAATAACAATGTGTAAATGCGCACATAGTCTCTTCTGCTCTCTGCTATGTTCAATTATATTTTCCTCCTTATTTATACGTTATTTCACCCACAAGCCATCCACTATTAATCAGAATATTCATTGTTATGACTCGAACTGTAGATCAGAGGTGGGCCGTCAGGGCCAGCAAGGCTTTCTCTGCTGGCCAAGAGATGATTATATTTTTATAATTAAAGGCCTATATATTCATTTCTAAAATAAATAAATATATATTTATCAATTTCATTTCATATATTGCATACACAAGTTTGTTTAAATTTTTAGATGTAAAGTTAATGAAAGAAAGGTGGATGTACTTTTTCTTCACATAATGAGCAGCTTTTGGTAAGTTTAATGGCTTTTTCAGTGAAATTATTTTATAGCTATTACTGCTTGCTTTAGGCGTTAAAGATTTGAGCAGTGTCAGTGGCCGATGTGCCTTTGTGTGTTAAGTTTTTATGTGCTAAATGTGCTGGTTTCACTGTAAAGTGTCTTTGAGTAGCCTGTAAAGCACTATATAAATAAAATGTATTATTTAGCCTACTTTGCCTTAAAAGCGAGCAGAGGGATTAATGTTCCTCAGGAAATTAATTTCCAACCCTTAATCAAAATGGGAGAATATGTTTTACAACCATATGCACCAATCTCTATAAGCTATGACTAATTCTAAATATCTTTCTACAAATAATGGGCCTCATTCACCAATATCTTCCTAAGTTTTCTCTTAAATATGTTCTTAAGAAAGTTTCTAAGAAAAGTCTACGCCGGATTCATGACGTGTTCTTAAACAGCAGAATTGTTCCCACCTGTGTTCTTAGGATTGATGAATCCCACGTCTTCCTAACTGAAAGCGCGTGCCAGTTGTTCCTAATTAGCATAAGAAAACGCCCCAAAAATTCCCATATAAGGACAAGACACTTCCTGTGCACCTCCCGGGAAGCGCTGAGATAGTTGTCGGAGCTGCAGATGACTTGTACATTGCAGTGGTGGAGGAAGTACTGAATCTCAGTACTTAAGTAAAAGTACAAATAACCAGAGACATATTTACTTTAGTAAAAGTAGAAGATGTCCACTACCACAAACAAGGTAGAAATAGGGCCTATGTTGTTAGAATCGTAATGCGGTTGGTTTTATTCAGGGATGTATTTAAAGACTTTCTTTAACCATGTAAGTAAGCAAATAAAGTGTGTGAAACAGCAGACATGGGGAGATGTGAAGAGCTCCATTCAAATAAATAAGATATGAACGAGTCTTACACAGCCTGGCGGAGGAGTAAGTGGAGAGAAATAGATGGCAAATGATTTCAAAACAGGAATAATAATAAACAAACATTTTCATTTTCACTTTTACCGGAGGCTGTATTACCGAGGGTCAGCAGCACTGTGCCCGGGCTCTGGAGCACCGGAGCCGGCTTGGATCAGCGGTGCCCCATATATACAGTATCTATGGCAACCAAACTTCACCCCCATATATATCAGTATCTATGGCAAACCAAACTTCATCTATGGCCCCTTCACCCCCATATATACAGTATCTATGGCAACCAAACTTCACCCCCATATATACAGTATCTATGGCAACCAAACTTCACCCCCATATATACAGTATCTATGGCAACCAAACTTCACCCCCATATATATACAGTATCTATGGCAACCAAACTTCACTGGTGAGACAAAACGTCACTGGTGAGACAAACGGGTCAGGAAGACATTTTGGCGTTTTGGCAGGGGACAAACTGATCAGAAAATGTAACGGAACGTTGTAGAAATGTAGTGGAGTAGAAAGTATAGATAATTGCTGCAAAATGTAACAAAGTAAAGTACAGATACGTGAAAAATGTAGGTTACTTAAGTACAGTAACGAAAAATGTGTACTTCAGTAAATTCTACCACTGCATTTTGGCTCTATATATAGCGCGATGAATCACCAAATAATGCAGGATTTAATCAGTTTAATTGCCAAGCCAATGATGGGTTCCACAATACATGCACTTTCTCCCCCCCTTCTGGTGTTTTATCTTGAAAGAAGTTGAAAGGGTGAATGCTTATGTTGTTTACTGTCTTTTGATGCAACTGTACTGAAGGCCCAGGTGTAAAATACACAGCCCTCCACTGCTGTAGATAAACTGCTGGTTGCTATGGAAGCTGCTATCTCTGAACCCACGGATCTAGCATGTTGTTGGTATCATATGTGTTTACAGGGACACGAATATTCCAGTCATGAGGATTATCCTGTTTTTGATCATATTCAGGATATGATGTTTAGGCTACATGGCACACAGAGAAATCAGGTTATTCACATCAGTCAGTCAGGCAATAGGGCATAGTGAACACAGTGGTGCTGTGTGTGTGTGTGCGCGTTTGTGTGCGTATCTGCGTGTGTGTGTGAGAGAGTGTCTGTCTGTCTGTCTGTCTGTCTGTCTGTCTGTGTGTGTGTGTGAGAAAAATGGGCCTCCCCGCCCACGTCCACACAGGATGGTGGCGACAAGGACACAGTGAGAATGGGTGGTGATGGGATGAAGACACAGCCAACAGCCAACGTGGATTTGCAGGGAAAATGTAGATTTATTTACAGTGCTCTAAAATACGTCATCCAGCACTCTGTTAACAACAAAAAAACTTCCAAAACAAACCACTGGGTTTCGAAATTTAACTAGCACAAGCAAAAAAAAATCTCTTCTCTCAACAAGTTTCTGTATACAACCTCTCAGCAAGTTGACACTCTCCCGACTCTCTCTCGAGGCAGAAAAACCTGCGCTTTAAATAAGGCCCTTCAATTACACTAATTGGTAGAAACCAACATCACAGGGGGTTTTGTTATGAATAGTGGTTCAGCAGATATTTGATCTAATCACACACATACATTGAAATATACTTCATACACCTCATGTACTCCTAATAATACTAATAACATTAATTTCCTGTAATTGAATAAGCATTGCATTACAATACAGCCCATAATTTATACTGATACAATAGCTTTCCCCCGCTCAAATAAACCCTTTCCCCTGGCCCAAACAGGGAATAAAATAGCCATTGTCATGGAGCTCGTGTTCCTTGGGGAAACAAATTGCTGCGGGACCAGGAAAATGAAAGTCGGTGCTATCAGTGTAATGTTGGTGTTTGCGTGAACAATGTATGGATTAACAGAAAGAAATGTGTTATGGAGCAGAATCGACGGGTACCACGTTGTTCGCTATGTGATTTACAGCTGTTTGGTGAGTAACTGAAAGTTGTGTAAATAAAGATTGCGCATGAATGAACCACGCTGCGGTTGCCGGCACCGCGTGTAGTTACAAACATTCGCCGCTACATGTGTGTGTGCTTGTAAGCGCGTTTGTGCGTGTAGGATAAGGGGTCAGTTTAAATGTTGTGGAGCATGTCAGGCGAGTTGGGCAAAAGGAGGGGCTCTACCTTTTCACAGTCTGTCTGTCTGTCTGTCTGTCTGTGTGTGTGTGTGTGTGTGTGTGTGTGTGTGTGTGTGTGTGTGTGTGTGTGTTGTGTGTGTGTGTGTGTGTGTGTGTGTGTGTGTGTGTGTGTGTTTACATGGACACGAATATTCCAGTCATTAGGATTATCAGTCATGCTGACAACCTCAGCCTGTCAGTCAGGCAATAGGGCATAGTGAACCCAGTGGGGCCTGCCTGTAACAGAGGGGGGAGGACCATTGACATATATATAATGGACCAATAGATCCCGTGTCTCTGGAGACCAGTGAAGGATATTAGAAGCTCTTTTCCGGTGATCTCTTGCTTTACTGAGCAGCCTCCAACTGACAGAGACAACGTAGATGTGACGTGAGCAACGTGTCTGAAAGTGTGAAGTCTTCTGGTAGCTGTGAGAGAGAAATCTCAATCATTCCCAATCTCACAGAGACGGAGAGTGTAGGTATATGTAAGGAGATAACATAGACACAGGCTAATTACTGATCACTAACATGCTAGTTAACATTAGTAATTACTGATCACTAACATGCTAGTTAACATTAGTAATTACTGATCACTAACATGCTAGTTAACATTAGTAATAAACATGCTTTAACATTAGTAATTACTGATCACTAACATGCTAAAACATTAGTAATTAAACCTAAACAGCTAATGGAAGTCCAAACTGCCTGTGAGCTTCTCCTGTACTATACGGTAATTCCTCTACTGTGTGACAGTAAGGCTGGGTCTCAAACCACCTACTGTCACACTTCAAACACTTAGTTTAAAGTAAATAGTGGAGATAACCACCTACTATTATTCACATCAGTCAGTCAGGCAATAGGGCATAGTGAACTCAGTGGTGCTGCCTGTATGTGTGTGTGTGTGTGTGTGTGTGTGTGTGTGTGTGTGTGTGTGTGTGTGTGTGTGTGTGTGTGTGTGTGTGTGTGTGTGTGTGTGTGTGTGTGTGTGTGTGTGTGTGTGTGTGTGTGTGTGTGTGTGTCTGTCTGTGTGTGTGTGTGTGTGTGTGTGTGTGTGTGTGTGTGTGTGTGTGTGTGTGTGTCTGTCTGTGTGTGTGTGTGTGTGTGTGTCTGTCTGTGTGTGTGTGTCTGTCTGTCTGTGTGTGTGTGTGTGTGTGTGTGTGTCTGTCTGTGTCTGTCTGTCTGTGTGTGTGTGTGTGTCTGTGTGTGTGTGTGTGTGTGTGTGTGTGTCTGTGTGTGTCTGTCTGTCTGTCTGTGTGTGTGTGTGTGTGTGTGTGTGTGTCTGTCTGTCTGTGTCTGTGTGTCTGTGTGTCTGTCTGTGTCTGTCTGTGTGTGTGTGTCTGTCTGTCTGTCTGTCTGTCTGTCTGTCTGTCTGTCTGTGTGTGTGTCTGTGTGTGTGTGTGTGTCTGTCTGTGTGTGTGTGTGTGTCTGTGTGTGTGTGTGTGTGTCTGTCTGTGTGTGTGTGTGGTCTCAAACCACCTACTGTCACACTTCAAACACTTAGTTTTAAGTAAATAGTGGAGATAACGAGTCAGAGCACTGAAAGTACCAGGATGACCCCCTAAAAACAGTCAAAAGGTTAAGTGTGGAACGATGGACACTACGCGCACTAAACGGGCGCCATCTTGACTACGCAGCGGAAAGGGGAGGGGCCAGGGACGTGGACCGGCAGCTGATTGGACCAACGCGTCACGTGGTTCTGGCTGCTCCCGGATTTTACAACAGAGAATAATGGCGGCTCGTTCAGAATACGATCTCGTTTTTTACGAAAATAGTTCACCGAAACGTGTTTCTGAAAACATTTTAAGCGAGAAATAGGCCGTGCAGTTGCTGAATCTGTCTTCATTTCAGATCAACAAAGGTCAGTTTAAGAGATTTTCGTCAGATTTTCAGAGGCGGCGGGGCGAGCTAACCGCTCCTCATTTCCGGTGAGTGTTTTAACGTAAGTGTTGCGTTTGGGACGACACTAACCATCCAAAGTGGGCACTACGCCAGGAAGTAGTCAGTGACCATTAGCAGTATACTGACAGAAGTGGGCGGTTTGAGACACAGCATGAGTCTCGTGGTTATGACCCAATCGTTAGCCTATTTTAATAAAAAAAAAGCTCTGCTACGGAGCCATAACGTGAGCTACAAGGTAATGGAGCCTTTTATACATTGTCGTGTTTCTTTAGAAATAAACAACGGACAAATAGAGTCTTTAAACGCTTCAGATGTAAAGTTATTCTCCGTCAAAGTGACGACAAAATGTATGCTAGTCAGTGGAATGCTAACGGGAGGTGATCTCTTTGTAGCGTCAAAATGGCGCCATAGGAGGTTCAAGTTCTGAAGTGAAGCTTACTCCCCCTTGGGGAGGACTGACAACCTCAGCCTGTCAGTCAGGCAGTAGGGCATGGCTTAGGAATGAGTTTAACATTGGGGGACACATATTGGAAACCTGACAAATGGTTTGAACAGAAATATGTCATAAATTAACTACACTGTTCACCAACCTACTTTATTCTACTAAAAAGATTCATTCAGAAGATAAAGTTTTTGAATGGCAGTAATTAACTGATACATATCAAATCAATTCTTTAATTGCAGGCCTAATCATCCAGTTTTGTAGATTAATAAATAGCATATTGTGTTTTCTGAATACATTTTCTTTTCTTAGTTGTATTTTAAGCCTCAATGAACAGACACAGATACAAGCAAAGGTTAAGTTGAAAGGCAAAACAGCATCAAGAATGTTAACATCGGGCATGAAAATGGGTCAGGGGTGAAAAAGCTGAGAAGGATTCTAGGGGGGTCTGGGGGCATGTCCCCGGAAGAACATTTTAAATATTCCATATTTTAAAGGAACACAGACTTATTGGGAATTTATCTTATTCACCGTAACCCACAGAGTTAGACTAGTCCATACATACCCTTCTCATCTCTGTGTGTGCTGTAATGCTGTCTGTGCGGCATCAGGACAGCACAGATCCTGCAGGTGAATGGTTCCAGTAATCCTACTGCTCCCAATAAGTGACAAAATAACACCAACATGTTCCTATTTACATGTTGTGATTTATAAAGTCTGGCGTGTACAAAAAACAACGTAACATGAGACTCAGCTGTCTTCTAACTGTAAACAAACCGGGAACTATATTCTCAGGCGGAAGAATATAGTTCATGGGCGGAGTGATATGCTTGCAGCAAGCCTGTCTGAGAATATAGTTCCCAGTTTGTTTACTGTTAGAAGACGGCTGTGTCTCATGTTACGTTGTTTTTTGTACACACCAGACTTACAAATCACAACATGTAAATAGGGACCATGTTGGAGTTATTTTGTCACTTTTGTCACAATTGGGAGCAGTAGGCTGGTTGGAACCAGTTACCTGCAGGATCTATGCTGGGCTAAGCTAATGGCTGCTCCACGGAAATGAGAAGGGTATGTGGACTAGTCTAACTCTGGGGGTTACAGTGAATAAGCTAAATTCCCAATAAGTCGGCATGTTCCTTTAAAGCATCATAATGCATTTTGAGATGCATTTTTGCCAATCAACACTGTAATATTTCAATATGCACTCATTAAAGTTAATTTGACTGGCAAAACAGTTAAAGTGTTTCTGACATTACACAATAATAAAAGTCTAAAAACTAAAAAGTGTTGCATCAATTTTTACTTCTTCCAACCATATGTTAAATAAAGATCCAATGTGGATTTACATAATTGCAATAATATCATAATCCTACAATGAATCATTGTGAAAACTAAACTTCACTACTTTGGTCATCATCAAAAAGAAATTAGTACATTCATGATTTTGTCCATGTTGATATTAGCTGCTTTATTTACATTTATTAAAAACGTTGCATTGTTTATCTTTTCATATAGCTAGAGGTCTAGACTCTGGGACAAGGCCTTATGTTTAAATACCTGCCATGCTGACTCCAAACAGACAGCTTTGTCAAGGAAGTTTGGGCTTCAGATCAGATGTTCAACAAAGTAAAATCACCTCACCCTTCATATAACACCTACCTGCAGCTCTCCCTGCATCACCCTCTCCAGTGTCACCACTGTTAGTTTCCAGCTGAACTTCATCTGATCTCTAATATGAAAGCAGTGGAGATGAATAAGGTCTAGAAAAATACTGATGGGAATGTCAAGAACAAGTGAAAACCCACACAGACAGACTAACTCCTTTCTAAATGTGGGAGATGTGTAACTTTACTCGTTTTCAAGTTCCATGGGTTAAGTTAATAGAAAACTCATGTTCTTTTACAATCATCTTAAATACTGTTGTTAGTGTCACATCGCTGCCAACGTTGGCTACGTAACGTTACGTTAATAGTAACAACGTTTACCTAGCAAGAGTGTGTACAAGCAGGAGATAAAGAGGGAGAAACCCATTGTGAGGACAGCACAGCTTTGGACTGCCGAAGGTGAGCTCATGTTGCAGGGTTGTTTTGAATCTACTGACTGGTCAGTTTTTAGTGATTCTGCCACCTTGCATGAGTACACCGAGGCAGTTACTCACTATGTCAAATTCTGTGTGGACAGCTGTATTCCCACGCGTACCTTTCGTGTTTACCCAAATGAAAAACCGTGGGTAAACAGAGATGTACGCGTGAAATTGTATGAGAGGACAGTGGCTTTTAAATCTGGGGATGATGCTCGTTATAAGACCGCGAGATACAAGCTCAGGAATGCAATTAAGTCTGCTAAAAAACAACACCGGGACAAGATAGAGCGATATTGTTCTGAAGGGGACTCTAGGCGCGTTTGGCGAGGCCTACAAGCGGTTACTAGCTACAAGGCTAAACCTAGTGGCGTCACAACTTCTACTGCTTCCCTCCCAGATGACTTGAACATTTTTTATGCTCGCTTTGAATGCCCTGCTGAGACACTGGCGTCGAGACTATCTCCTTCTGGGCATGCGCATGTCAGAGCACTTCCAATTGGGAACTCACACATAGACACATCATCTCCAACTGGAAATCCGTTCAGCAGGCAGGCACATCAGGTCTCAGTCATTGATACACGTAAAGTTTTTAAATCTGTGAAAATAGGGAAGGCTGCTGGGCCTGATGGCATTACTCCACGAGTTTTAAAGACACGTTATAGTCAACTTGCCTCTGTTTTCACTGACATTTTTAACTTGTCACTCTCGCTTTGTGTGGTTCCAAATTGTTTTAAAAAATCAATCATAATTCCTGTTCCTAAAAAAACGACTGCTATCTGTATGAATGATTTTAGACCTGTAGCGTTGACTTCTGTGATTATGAAGTGTTTTGAACAGCAGCTTGAAGACACATATCAACAATAGCATACCTGCCATAACTGATCCATTACAATTTGCATATAGATCAAATAGAGCTGTGGATGATGCTGTATCCCTGGCGTTACATACTGCACTCCAACATCTAGAGGGCAGGGATAAGTATGTCAGGATGCTATTTGTTGATTATAGCAGTGCCTTTAATACTATTAGACCTTCCATTTTAATATCTAAGCTGTTAGACCTGGGCCTCTGCAAATTTATTTGCAGTTGGATACAGGACTTTCTAACAGGCCGTCCCCAGACAGTTAGAGTTGGCACTACATACTCAGCCTCTATAGTGCTAAACACTGGAGCACCACAAGGCTGCTGTCTCAGTCCTCTATTATACAGTCTGTATACCTAGGATTGTATTGCTAAACATCCCACTAATAGTATCGTAAAATTTGCAGACGATACTACTGTGATAGGACTTATTGACAGCAATAATGAAACTGCCTACAGAGATGAGGTAAGCAAATTGATCATGTGGTGCCAAAGAAATAATTTGTCTCTCAATGTGGGGAAAACTAAGGAGGTCATCATAGATTTTAGGAAGAACAAATCTACACATACACCTGTCCTTATTAACAACTCTCCAGTTGAAATTGTTAACACCTTTAGATTCTTAGGCTTCCACATTTCAGAACCCCTCACATGGTCCTTCCATATCAGCTGTGCCATTAAGAAGGCACATCAGAGGCTTTACTTTTTGCGGTGGCTTAAGAAATACGGTATGTCTCTTAACATTCTACTGAACTTCTACTGTTGTACAATTGAGAGTATACTGACAGGTAATATTATAGTGTGGTTTGGTAGGGCTACTTCACATGACCTTAATCTACTGACAAAAGTGGTCAGGACTGCATCTAAAATCATCGGGGTTCCACTTGAATCGCTCCAACAAATTTACTGGAAACGCAGCACTAAGAAGGCACCAGGTATTCTGCAGGATCCTAGTCATCCGGCACACAATCTCTTCTCCCATCTTCCATCAGGGAGACGACTACAGAGCATCCCAACGCGCACAACACGTTTTAGGGATAGTTTTTACCCTCAGGTAATCGGTTTATTGAACAATATTGCACAACAGGACGGAGGGCTGTGGTCTGAATATAGTCACTTGTATATATTATGTTGGATATTTTATAATGTTTTTAATACTATTAAGTTTTTAAAATTGTTATTATTGACTGGTGCTGAGGGAGTGCTAAGGCACATTGTATTTCATTGCTGTGGTACTTTGTACTAATATGCATATGACAATAAACTTGAACTTGAACTTGTACTAGTTAGCTAGATGTTGAATCACAACATCAGCTTTACATCAACAAGTCTAACGTTGGTTAGACAGAAAATATAATTATCCTCCTGGACAAAATTATTACCAACTCACATTTCCTTTCTTTCTTTTCTTCCCCATGAGAAAGAAATCAGTTAAAGTGAGCTGCTGCTGTCTTTTCATCTTAACTTCTGACTACCTGTCGCCACTGCCAGCTGCAGACTCCGCTTCCCAAACAGTCTGCCGTTGAGGGGGCGGGCCGGTGGCAAGACGCTGTATTGCGCTTTCAAAATAAAAGCATGCGCGTTAAAGATTTCAAAATAAATTATTTGTCTCCTCCGCGGTATAATTTTTGGGTGGGACAAATGCGACTGTCTCCAATATTGGAGGGGACACGTCCCCCCCGTCCCCCCCGGTTCCTACGCCCTTGGTGTGTGTGTGTGTATGTGTGTGAGAGTGTGTATTGTGTGTGTGTGTGTTTACATGTGAATGGTCATGAGGATTATCCTGTTTTTATCATGGGACATGAATATTCCAGTCATGAGGATTATCCTGTTTTTGATCATATTCAGGATATGATGTTTAGGCTACATGGCACACAGAGAAATCAGGTTATTCACATCAGTCAGTCAGGCAATAGGGCATACAAGAAAATTCAGGAAGAAATGTTTACAGTGTGCCTACTACTTGGTGCACATCCGAATAACACTAGCTAAGTAGATAACTTGGCCACATTGTCACTGAGAGAGAGAGAGAGAGAGAGAGAGAGAGAGAGAGAGAGAGAGAGAGAGAGAGAGAATACGAATATAAATATCAATAGGATGATGGATTTAGGATGCTTAAAGTACTGATTATTTACATGGGGTCTGGTGGGTTATAGAGACGCGAGCCTTACCAATACAATATATATAAATTATAATACCCTAGTTTTGCTTCAATTTTAAATACATACAGTGTTGTTTTAACAGTGAAGTGTTAAGTGTCTTAATCCTTCAGAGATAGACCTTTTTAAAACCTATTTAAGACCTGTTTACCAGAAACATTAAGTAGCTAGCGCTAAACACACCAGACTCCATTCAAAAAATAGTGCTTTTAGCGTGAATAGAGCCAACATATTTTGACATGGGGGACTCGAGTCACATGACTTGACTCGAGTTAGACTCGAGTCGCAAATTTTAGGACTTGAGACTTGCTTGATTAACATTCATAAAAGACTCGACTTGACTTTGACTTGATATTCATGACTTGAGACTTGACTTAGACTTGAGTCAAATGACTTGAAATGACTTGATTTTCTGTTTAATAAATATATTTTTCCCTTCTGATATTGAGGAGGAGTTAACTTTA
>NW_021166625.1:310853-319141 GCF_004354835.1 Perca flavescens
GAGCACTGAAAGTACCAGGATGACCTCCTAAAAACGGTGAAAGAGTTCAGTGTGGAAACGATGGACCCTACTCACACTAAACGGCGCCATCTTGACTAGAAAGCGGAAGGGGAGGGACCAGGGACATTGACCGGCAGCTGATTGGATCCGAACACGTCACATGGGTCCGCTGGACCTTCTCCAACAGTCAAAGCTCCCACTCTGAAACAAAACCAGCCACAAACTCAACATGGTTCATCAAGTTGACAGACAGACATGGGCAGTTTCTCAAACAGGCAGGCCCACTCTGACTTAGTTTGAAGACAGAGACAAGAGGAGAGAAACTCACCAGATGACCAGACAAGACAGAGAGAGAGAACAGTACAGAGAGAGAGAGAGAGAGAGAGAGGACCAGAGAGAGACAGAACAGACAGAGACAGAGAGAGAGACAGACAGACAGACAGACAGACAGAGAGAGAGAGACAGAGAGAGACAGACAGAGACCAGAGACAGACAGACAGACAGAGAGAGAGAGAGAGAGAGAGAGAGACAGAGAGACAAAGCAGAGAGAGAGAGAGAGAGAGAGAGAGAGAGAGAGAGACAGAGAGAGAGACAGAGAGAGAGACAGAGAGAGAGAGAGAGACAGACAGAGAGACAGACAGAGAGAGAGAGAGAGAGAGAGAGAATCAGACAGAGAGAGAGAGAGAGAGAGAGAGAGAGAGAGACTGAGAGACAGACAGAGAGAGAGAGAGAGAGAGAGAGAGAGAGAGAATCAGACAGACAGAGAGAGAGAGAAGAGAGACAGAGGACAGAGAGAGAGAGACAGACAGAGAAAGAGAGAGACAGACAGACATCAAGATAGACAGATAGACAGGCAGGCAGAGAGACAATCAGACAGACAGACAGACAGACAACAACTATTTTAGATCAGTGTTTCTCAACGGGGGTTCAGAAGATGATGGGGGGCGTTGGGAGCAATATTTAGTAAAGGGGGTTGAGGTGCCGTTGGGGGGCGTTTGTTTGAAAGCTCGTTTAAACCAAAGATTCACAATAATACATGTTTACACTTCAACTAGTAAAACAATCCGTGGTGTGCAACATTAAAAGCTGCCAGTTTACAGCACTGCGACTGGACCAGACGCCTATCACAACTTCTCTGTGCTTCTGGCAGCTTGGTTTGGTGCAGCTCCGTGCTGCCTTCAGGGAAACGGGACGTCAGAGCATCGTCTCAAATGAGCTCTGTAGCTACTACGTGAAGCTGCGTTCAGATAAGAAAAAAAAAGCAATCTCCGCGACGTCCTGTTGTGTTCTTTAACCCCCCCAATGTAGCACAAGGAGACTTTATATTTCACAGGAACAGTGTTTCGTCAGATGGTTTATTAAACACAACGTTTCCTACTGTACCTGAATGCAGCTTCATTTCACGGAGAAAGAGAGAAAGAAAAGAGACGAGCGAGAGATATCGACTGAGCTTTGTTGTTTATCAAACATGTAGCTGTTCCATAAACTCGCGGCCAGTTCAGGGCTTGTGTTTGGTGTTTTAAAACTTTCTTATGGAAGCGATAGAGGCAGTGATGTCACCGTTTACTGTACGGGACTCTCACACACCTCCACCAAACACAGCGCCATGTGGGGGGGTTTTCTCCAAACGTTTTTTTCTATTTCCTCCCAAGACAGGCGATAGCAAACCTAGACTCTTCTAAGCATTAAAAAACGGCTCTCACTAACTTTCAAAGGTTGGAAACTTATTTCCATTCGGCAGTAGGTGTCGTTCTTCAAGTCGTTTGTCATCACCAAAATACTTTTCTGTGTGTGTGTGTGTGTGTGTGTGTGTGTGTGTGTGTGTGTGTGTGTGTGTGTGTGTGTGTGTGTGTGTGTGTGTGTGTGTGTGTGTGTGTGTGTGTGTGTGTGTGTGTGTGTGTGTGTGTGTGTGTGTGTGTGTGTGTGTGTGTGTGTGTGTGTGTGTGTGTGTGTGTGTGTGTGTGTGTGTGTGTGTGTGTGTGTGTGTGTGTGTGTGTGTGTGTGTGTGTGTGTGTGTGTGTGTGTGTGTGTGTGTGTGTGTGTGTGTGTGTGTGTGTGTGTGTGTGTGTAATCCTTCTCCTTTTACCCCTTGATAAGTGCCAGCTTGTTTTCCGTTGGAACAATTCGATTTTAGATTTGAATGAAAAATAGATTTGAATGTTAAATTGCTAGCTGTTTCTGATTGGCTACTGTTAGTGTTTGTAATAATAATAATAATAATAATAATAATAATAATAATAATAATATAATACATTTTATTTAAAGCCCATTTCATGACACCCAAGGTCACTTCACAAACAAAAAAGGACATTCAGATGATAGTCATCTCCTAAAGGTGCTGAGGTTCCCACCATGCAGCAGGTCTTTTGATAATACCTATTTATAGTTTGAATGTTACATATCTAGTCCTTCTGATTGGCTGCTGTTATTTCATTTGAATATCAAATGGTTGCATTTCTTTTAAAACCTGTAAATATATATAATTTCTATTCACATGGCGTTTTTGATACCTGGGAAACTAATACATGTGTTGTTTGTCATTCAATGATTTGATTTGTTGATTATTTTTGATAACAATAGTAACAACAATAATAGGCCTATATTAGGGCGTAATCATTAATATTCGGGGCATTTAGCCTACATAATATTTGATGGGGGGCGTTAGGGACCTGGATAATGGATAGGGGGGCGCTGGCACAGAAAAGGTTGAGAACCAGTGATTCAGATAATCCATTAATCAGTGTGAGTATTTTCTGATGATAAAACAGGTCAACTTGTGTGATGTCAGCGTGTTAAATGTGAATATATACAGGACACTGAAGATCTGAGTTGGGGACATATTTTACTGGCTGAAGAAGACTACAGATGAAGAATGATTTACCGTTCTGTCAGCTGGGAAACTTTAGTCTCGTCAAGAAGCTTCAACTCTGAAATCTCTCGCTGCTCCTCCTCCTCCTCCTCCTCCTCCTCCTCCTCCTCCTCCTCCTCCTCCTCCTCCTCCTCCTCCTCCTCCTCCTCCTCCTCCTCCAGTTCTCCCAGGAGAAGGTCCCCAGGGTTGAGGGGAGGGAGGCAGAGACACTGAGGAGTCCTGGGAGGGAGGGGTGAGTCCTGGGGGGAGGGGAGTCCTGGGGAGGGAGGGGGGGGGAGGGAGGGAGGAGGGGGGGGAGGGGGAGGAGGGGAGGAGGGTGAAGGAGGAGTCCTGGGGAGGGAGGGAGGGAGGAGTGGGGAGGGAGGAGGAGGAGTCCTGGGGAGGGAGGGGGAGGGTGAGAGGGGGAGGAGGGTGAGGGAGGAGTCCTGGGGAGGGAGGGTGAGGGAGGAGTCCTGGGGAGGGAGGGTGAGGGAGGAGTCCTGGGGAGGAGGGGTGAGGAGGAGTCCTGGGGGGAGGGAGGGGAGGGGAGGAGGAGTCTGGGGGGGGGGTGAGGGAGGAGTCCTGGGGAGGGAGGGGTGAGGGAGGAGTCCTGGGGGGAGGGAGGAGTCCTGGGGAGGGGGGGAGGGCCTGGGCCTCCTGGGAGGAGGAGACGGAGGAGGAGGAGAGAGGAGGAGAGAGACGAGAGAACTCGGCCCTCAGCTGCCACAGATCCCTGCAGACAGACACAGCTTTATCTCAGCTCAGACAATACACAATAAACTACACAATAAACTACACAATATACCAGTTTATTATCTGTGTGTGTGTGTGTGTGTGTGTGTGTGTGTGTGTGTGTGTGTGTGTGTGTGTGTGTGTGTGTGTGTGTGTGTGTTGTGTGTGTGTGTGTGTGTGTGTGTGTGTGTGTGTGTGTGTGTGTGTGTGTGTGTGTGTGTGTGTGTGTGTGTGTGTGTGTGTGTGTGTGTGTGTGTGTGTGTGTGTGTGTGTGTATGTGTGTGTGTGTGTGTGTGTGTGTGTGTGTGTGTGTGTGTGTGTGTGTGTGTGTGTGTGTGTGTGTGTGTGTGTGTGTGTGTGTGTGTGTGTGTGTGTGTGTGTGTGTGTGTGTGTGTGTGTGTGTGTGTGTGTGTGTGTGTGTGTGTGTGTGTGTGTGTGTGTGTCTGTGTGTGTGTGTGTGTGTGTGTATCTGTGTGTGTGTGTGTGTGTGTGTGTGTGTGTGTGTGTGTGTGTGTGTGTGTGTGTGTGTGTGTGTGTGTGTGTGTGTGTGTGTGTGTGTGTGTGTGTGTGTGTGTGTGTGTGTGTGTGTGTGTGTGTGTGTGTGTGTGTGTGTGTGTGTGTGTGTGTGTGTGTGTGTGTGTGTGTGTGTGTGTGTGTGTGTGTGTGTGTGTGTGTGTGTGTGTGTGTGTGTGTGTCTGTGTGTGTGTGTGTGTGTGTGTGTGTGTGTGTGTGTGTGTGTGTGTGTGTGTGTGTGTGTGTGTGTGTGTGTGTGTGTGTGTGTGTGTGTGTGTGTGTGTGTGTGTGTGTGTGTGTGTGTGTGTGTGTGTGTGTGTGTGTGTGTGTGTGTGTGTGTGTGTGTGTGTGTGTGTGTGTGTGTGTGTGTGTGTGTGTGTGTGTGTGTGTGTGTGTGTGTGTGTGTCTCCTTTAGTGTTTCCAGTGACCTGATTGGTCTCCACTATTAGAAGGTCCTATGGTTCTGTGACCCGTGGGAGGAAACTAAAAAGCCACTCTAGCGGGACCCTAACCCGGGTCTCCTGGTCTCCTCCTGGTCTAACCCGGGTCTCCTGGTCTAACCCGGGTCCTGAGTCCTGAGTCCCCATCCCCCCCCAACCACCCTCCTTACATACTACTCTCTAAATGTGATCTACCTGCTGCTCTCCCCGGGGCCTCACACACACACACTGAAGGCCTTTTAGGTCCATCAGACGCTGACAGACACTGTCCTAACCTCCTGATTTTAGGAGGTCAGAATGAGAAGGGGCTGGTGCAGCAGTTAGTGTCGGTCCTTGTCTTCACTGACAGGACTGATGTGGAGACAACATGACTCAGCTCTTTTATTCTCTCACTAAATCTACTAATATGGAACAGCATCACTATGAGCTGGCTCTCCTCCAACAGGAACTAGTGGAGCTTCTTTATGATGCAACTTTGGGTTCATATTCAACACCATGTTATTAGTAGAGTCCAATCCTAATCAGGACCCTCTACTAATAGAGGAGGTGGAGAACACACTCTCAGCTATCAGTCTGATGTCTAAACTCCTGCATTCAGATATATTAGTATGCATGAATTTAAGTTCCTAAATGTTGTAGGTTTCCCCAGAATGAAGTGGTAGCTCGATGCTCTTCTACATCTCCTCGTCTTAATCCACATTAAAACATCCACAGGACCACACGGTGAAAGGTTAACTATTTACTTTAATACACAAGAACACATAGACCTCTGAACTACATTCAGACACAGCATCTCTGAGCTGGTGATGACGTCATGGCGCCCTCTGGTGATGACGTCATGGCGCCCTCTGGTGACATCAGCAGGAACTAACAAGCAGAGCTCCACCAATCATATTCACACATTAAAACATGTTTACAGATTTTATTAGTTTCATTTCTATGTTCTTATCTCACACACTCACCACACTTTATACATTACATTTTATTACATGTCATGTATTTATTTGGTAATACTTCATCAATAAACACTTTTTTAACACCATGTATTATTTACTTGATAAATGACCGATACCCCATGTAGTGTGTGTGTGTGTGTATGGTTTATGTGCATCTAAAGGTCTGTTGGTACAGTGAATATAAACTCTCCACTGAAGAACAGCTGATGGAAATATAGTTATTTGGAGATAACGTTACTGTTATTGTGATGTAGTATTCTATTATATGAAGTATTGTATATTGTTCCAACTAGTGCAGTGAGGTGTCTGAATGAATGGAGGAGTAAACGGTGTGATTGTTTTTAAATGGATTGAGGACAGACATCTTTAAACAGCTGGAGTCTGTGTGGACTCTCAACACACCATCCTCTGATAGAATCACAACAGTTTTCACCCTGAACTGAAATACACTCCTGCTCTTTATTTTCTGCTGCTAAAGTTGTTATTTTCTACCTTATTACCCCACTGGGACCCTGACTTCTACCAATCAGTACTCTGGTACAGGTCTACTGATGCCCCGCCTTCTGTTGTCTCTTGTCTGTCCTGTCCCTGGTCTGTCTTAAAGGCTCTACTTTAAGTAGTAATTACACTTCATGTGGAGTCTGTAATGTGTGTGCACTAAATGTAGCCTGTCTCGTATGTCGTTTTTTATATAATGTAGTTTTTATATATTTTAAATGTGTACCACCACTTGATCCATGGTGAAACGTTGTTCTGCTTCACTATATACAGTATATATATATATGGATGAAATGACTTTTAAACCCACTTGACTTGACATACTTTAGATGTAAAAACAACTCCATTCCATGTGTTATTACATGTTAACTGTCAGTCTGTGTGTTACTATATCTGGTAATGCTGAGCCTCTCTGGGCCCCTCCTCTTGTTTCCTGTTTAAAGTTTACTTTCACTTTACACAGTTTGTGTCGCAGCTTTTTCTCTCGGTGTGGAGCTCCAGCTGGAGGTAATTTAACTCTAATGTCTGTAATGTTTTAATATATATATACAGTAGATATATATATATATCTAATGTGTGTAATGTTTGACTGGTGAAGTCCAGCTGTGGTTAGTTTAGTTTAAGAGCAGAAAGCTGCAGAGAAACCAACACAACTGGACTTGTGCTGATTACAACTGGCGTCTTCACAAAGATCCTCCTCCATGTTGTGGAGGTATCTGGTAGTGTTACTGTCTTATAGATCCTTTATTTCTTATGGTGAACACAGTGGACATTTACAGTGGGGATTGTGTGTGTGTGTGTGTGTGTGTGTGTGTGTGTGTGTGTGTGTGTGTGTGTGTGTGTGTGTGTGTGTGTGTGTGTGTGTGTGTGTGACAGAGAGAGAGAGACACACACACACACACACACACACACACACACACACACACACACACACACACACACACACACACACACAGAGACACACACACACACACACACACACACACACACACACACAGACACACACACACACACACACACACACACACACACAGAAACACACACACACACACACACACACACACACACACACACACACACACACACACACACACACACACACACACACACACACACACACACACACACACACACACACACACACACACACACACACACACACACACACACACACACACACACACACACACACACAACACACAGAACACACACACACACACACACAGATACACACACACACAGAGAGAACACACACACACACACACACACACACACACACACACACACACACACACACACACACACACACACACACACACACACACACACACACACACACACACACACACACACACACACACACACACACACACACACACACACACACAGATCCCGGGCTCGGAGACAAACTTCTTAATACCTGTGGGGCTCGGGCAGGGTTCAGTCACGGCTCTGTGGGACGCGGGCCGGTCTGGGACAGAAGAATTCGGCCCGATCCGGACTCTACTACGTTTGTTTGTGGGGAAAGCCCGCTGTTGCTAAGCAACTGTAGGAAGGCATTCGGAAATGTCAACAGATGAGGTCATCAGCGCACACGGGGCAACAAGCGCACCTTAATCAGCTGTTAAAATGTTCAGTGTGTTAACCTCTCCTGATCCTTGGTTTCCCACCGTGATCAGAAAACCGGCGGAGACTCGTTACCTCCAGGGCCGACGGTATAACACCAATAACCACGAACTCTGCTCCGGTTGACTCTACAACACGTCTGCTTCCTCTTTCTCTAGCTCTGATTTCATCAGAGATGGCTCTCCTTCCTCTTCTTCCCTCCTCCTCCTCCTCGTTGTCCCCTGTCTCTTCCTCCTACTCCCTTGCTCTCTGTCTATACCTTTGTATAGGCCTATACTAAAAGCAGTGATTGGTTAGTGTTCAGTTATGACATAATGTGTTTGCAAATGTGAGGATTGTGTGTGTGCCCTGGTAAATAAGTGTAGCATTTTGATTGGTTGTGTTTAGAAATGGATAACAAGTCACTTCCTGTTAGATTTTTGTGTTTTAGGTCGAGAATTGTGTGTGATGTTTTGAAAAAAGTGTTTCATGCAATTGAAAGCTGAGTGAAAGGCTGAGAAATAGCTTCTGGTTTTGGAGATTTGCTGTGTAGTTTTGCACTTTGAGTGACAGGTTTCAAACATCGTGTGACATGAAAAGATTTTGTGTGTAAGCAGTTGGAAAAAACTGTAATCTGTTGTGCAGACTTCACCTTCTTTGAACTAGTTTGTGTCTACAGTCTTTAAATCTTTCAGT
>NW_021166625.1:319641-382141 GCF_004354835.1 Perca flavescens
CAAATCGACAAACAATCAAAAAGCGGGGCACTATCTAATAACTAATCAAACTGTGGAACAGTCTCATTCTGTGGTAATCCTTTAAAAGGAATTAAATGAAGGGTGAATCCAAGCACGGACCTGATTGACCAGCAATTATTACAACAAGTACACAAATAATCACAAGCAACTGCTAATTAAGCACAATAAGATTTATTAACGTCACAATTATCGGTAGCTAATCAATAATCTTTCACTAATAAACTCATATACCTCTTTACAATATCACAACCAAAAACAAAGCAAAAACAAAGCAGCATGGACACGTCTGTGTCTGTGTGTGTGTGTGTGTGTGTGTGTGTGTGTGTGTGTGAGAGGGAGTGAAAAGGGAGGGGGCGGTGTCGATCGTATTTCTAACACAAAACTACCCAAAATGGCTACTCCTGTGAGCTGCACAAAACTATTTGGCCTCAAGAGGGCGGTAGTGGTGCTGCGTGCACGGGGAGGGGCTGAAGAAGCCGAGGGGGTTGCTAGGCAGCGCGCACGCTTAGTCGGTATGGTAGCTAGTTCCTGTGTTAGCTCTATACGACCGTAAGCCAATTCCACGTGTGAAGCTAGCCTGCAGCGTTAGCTCGGGAGCTACGCGGCTAGCCGGTGTCGTGTGTGTGTGTGTTAGTAAGAGGAGAAAGAGAAGAAGAGTAAAGAAAAAAGGCACTCTGATCTTAGTTATCGATAATGACCCAGTTCCCCTCAGCCACTCAGGTCTGGGCTAACGTGTAGTTTAGGACAGACTGAGACTTTTGGTTTACTGAGGGGAACTTTTGTCATTATAACTAATTCAGTGACTAACAGCTGATTTTCGCGATTCTATCGCAGACAGTAACTAAACTCCTGAAAGGAGTGGTTTAAGCAGGTAGCGATTACAGTTATACCAAGCTACTTAACACAACATAAATCAACGAGTATAGTGATCAATTTATACATTCACAGCACAGATTAATAATCACATATGGACCAGTACATGATTAAATCAGATCACATTAATGGCAACAAGTGGTAGCGAACCCCTTTTGCTCATTAATAAACACACTACTTATCTCTGCCCAGGCGTAAGCCTTCTTACGGTGTGTTCAGTCCGTTTGTTTCTGTCCAGAAATGAAACGGAACAGGTCCCTGGCTCGTCAGCGGCCCACGGAGAAACTTCCCTCCAAAAAGCAGCAGGGGCAAGTTTAGTCGACTTTGAGAAGAGAAACGTTGTTTCCTTCTCACTGCAGATATGAAAACTCTGGTGTGTTTTCAAGGATCCACCGAAATAAAATCCACTTTCTCCAGAAAATGGAAGTTCAGCACAAGCGCTTGCGCGCCTCCTTTCAGCAACGGAGTTGCAACGGAAGACGGGGGAGTTTCCTAGGGTCAGGTTATTTATAGGTTAAAACCCACCTGCTGTGTTTCTGGTCCCGCTGAACCAATAGGAAGACTCAAAACTCTTGAAAGGGTGAAAACTACACTTTTGTAGTCATTTGACTTCCTGCCAGTTGTGAGGAGTTTCCCCTTCTGGCTGGCATTTCGCATAGAGGTGTGAATTATACCGGCTTTGGGGTTTACATGGAGGCCAAGATTCCTTTGTCTTGGTCACATGTTCCTTTGTCTCTGAGCACATGTGTGTCCTGTATCCAGAGGTCAGTTTAATCTGAGGCCTTTTGGTTAAAATCAGATTTAACCAAACTCTTGGTCCCCAACAGTCCCCCTTTTTGCTCTGAAGAGCAGTTGGTCCCCGGTCTTTGGAGCAAACCAAGGACCATACAGTTCATGGGAGAAAAGGTTAAACTGATATCAACATAGTCCATGCCTTCCTGGGAATGAGAGGCAATGAGAGGCAAGTTCATAATGTTCATATGTTGACTGACGCTACAGTGTTTGGGCAGACAAAATGAGGCAGTTGTCTGGGCAGACAAAATTCTAACTGTAGCTAAACAACAAATGTTTAAACAAAACACAATCCTTAACATAATAGGTAAGCAATGAATTATCCCTTGTACAATCATTGTAGTTATTTAAATATGACATTAACCCAAAATATAGTGAAACAAATGAAGGAAGATAGGAAAGGAAAGTGAAGTAGTTAGGGGTTAACAGGTTCACTCCAGAAAAGAATTGGGGTTCACCAGTGTATGTACATGTGACTGTGTGCATGTACCTGTGGACTGGTGCATGTATGTTTTAATGGCAAAACAAATACTTAATGCAGACTCTAGTCTGTATACATTGTCTTCTGATGCATAGGGAAATAAAATTGAGTCCTATCTCTCATTCTTATGAGCTACGTTAATTTTGAATTGCACTGCCAAGACTATCGTCAGATGTACCTGTGAAGATCGCTGTCACGGTTAGTAGCAGATTTATGGGTCTACAACAAGGCTTGAGTTTGTTGAAAGAGATTCCTTCTCTACCGATGCTTCGCATTAAATCTCTCGCTACTAGTACCTGGTTGTGTTTTCTGTGACACCTGACAGTCTAAAGCATGCACTGGGTTCTTGAGGAACAGAATGGAACTAACAGTAAATGGTATCCTGAAAGGAATTTTTACTACCGAAGCTTTGAGGTAGTTTGATTACTGTTTGAAAAGTTTAGGATGGAAGTGCATGTCAACAGAGTGAGGTGAGGCATGCAGCTATCACTACGACTCAACTGGTTTGAGTCTTATCCTCTTGGGGGAAAACCTCCCTCCCCTTTCCAGGTGCAGAAGCTGCTCTTCTCCTGGGAGTGAGGACCACATGGGAGTTGGTGTGACTGAGCGTGTGGTTCAGGGGCGGGACAGTGGTTGTCACGGCTGTGCAGTTGGGTGCTGAGAGGCATTCAACCCACATGGTGAGGCTGCGTGGCGATCAGGAGGTACTGGGTACCTCGCCTAGTTCTGGTAACTGGGCGATCAAGTTTACCTGGAGGTGGGGCCATAAATGTATGACCCCCTTTCCTGGAGTACAGAGAAGGCACCTGCTCCAGCCACCTTGAGGAGAGTCTGCGGGGACTCTGAAGAAAGGCAGTGGTTTTGCTGTGTAAAAGCTGGAGGCGGGTCAGGTGGGCGCAAGTGATGGTGCAAGTCTGGCCTGGACGGCAAGATTCTTTGGCCAAAGTGATATGGGCACGTCTGTTAGCGTGGCGCCATAAAAGGGTGCACCTTTAACCATACAGGTGTGGCACGGTGCATCGCTGTTGTTCAGCGAGCAAAGGAAAGACCTGTGAGGGTTGGAAAAGTCAAGGCTGCCAGACTGCAGCGGCTGTGTGCTCGCCGGCGGCAAAAAAAAGTCAGAGCCAGGATCAGGCTCTGGAAGAATCATGGCCATTTGCTCATGAATGACGGTGACTTGTCCGTCTGGGGCTGGCAGGCTGCCTGCAGGATCAAGTGGCCTCAGGGTGTCGACCTGGGCCTGACTGTGTCCCCGGTGGCTGTCAGCAAGTGGGCCCGGCCTCAAGTGATTGTGACCGCTGCCCAAGTCTTCTGTGTCACTTACACAGATGAGACTAGGATGTACCAGAGTCATCCTCTGGGGTGTGATATCGACCAAAACTGGTTTTGTGATGGGCGGTTTATCAGGCAGCTAGCTGGGAATGCTACCACTAAATGCTACGCCTAATACTGGTGTACTGAGGGGAAGCATTGTTTTAACGACTTCTGCAGAAGTGTTAGAAGGTGTCTGACTTACTCTGGAGACGCAGTCCAGCAGGGCTAGAGTGCTCACACCCCTTTTCCCCTGCTGCGGTATCTGTACCGTGGGTGTTGCCCTTGTGGGCAGGGTCTCCCCAGGGACGTCAGGGGAGGGGTTTGTGAGGCGCTAGGCGTCGTGGTTTCAGGGAGCACTCTGGGCTCCTTTAAGTTACCTCCTGGTCTAGTTCTGCTGATGATGAATCCGTGTCAGGCCCCTTTGAGGAGTCTGACAGTTCTGCTGGATACAGACCTTGTTTTTGGGAGGGACGCGTGTTGACCGAGTCATCGGGAGCTCCCTTCCCCTTTCAAGGGGTGGAGTCCAGTCAGACTGTGGCTTTGAGCTACACAAAGTATCCATTGCAGTGGGTGAAAGTTTTGATCCACTTTTACCGCACAAGGTTTGGAGGTTTTCTTCCTCTTTAACGAGTGGATAAGTTATAGTTTCTTCAGGAAGCAAGATCTTGCAATCAGAAATTAGCTGGGGTGTCTCCTTGCGGGTGGAGCACCTGTTTCCAGCAAACGGCCCAATAGAGGCTCTTGATAACTCTCACCTATGACCAGCTCTGACACCTCCCTACTGGAGTTCACTAGGCTGCTAGCCGTGGTCTCTGAGTAGACCGAAGTGACTGGAGGCTCGAGGGGAGCCAAGTAGGTTCATCCAGGTCAGCTGGACCGTTGGATGTGGTAGGAGGGTCAGGCTCAGGGTCAAAGGCAGCATCACGTGCTTCTTGGGCGTGTGAAGGTGTCAACATACTTACCCGTTCCGTTGGGTCACACGGTCACTCTGTCGTAGTTTGAGAGTATCATGCAGCCAAGGCTCGATCAGATCATGTCTGTGGAGCCGGCGGGGGTCGTTCAGAACAGGAGAATCATAGTCACTCAGTTGAGGACGGCTCCTCCCCTTTGTCAGTGGGGATGGAGTCTGATCAAAGCGGGATGGCGAGCTTTGTGGCTCGCACCGTTTGTCAGTGGACGGAACTCTGATTCTACCTGTGTTCCTCTGATGTTGCAAGACATTCCTCCCCCTTTTGGCAGGGGGGTGGTAATCTCTCCTCCGAGGGGAGGAGAAGAAGAAGAAGGGTCTCTCCTCCGGGAAGGTGAGGAAGAGGGTTTTCTCCGCCAAGGTAGCGGAGATGAACAAGATCGGTCTCTCTCAGTAGGAGGACGAGAAGAAGAGGAACAAGAATGGTCTCTTCTCTGGGAAGAAGACAAGTGGGTTTTTCGCCGAGGTGGCGGAGAGAAATGGGGTCTCTGACTGTGAGGAGACCAAGGAGGAGGAGAGTAGAACGCTGTTCTTTGCTTGGCACGCCGGAGCTGTGCCGAGAGGTCCTCACGGCTCTCCTCTAACCGGGAGACCTCATCACGCCTGGCTTGGACTCTCTGTCTAAGCCAGGCTGTTTTTGCGCTGCTCAGCTTCATAGCTGTCTTGCAGCAGTGCGAGCTGTGCTTGGAGGACAGCCAGCGGCCGATGGGTTCGGCTCTGATAGATTAGCACCAATTGGCCAAGCAAGCCTTGCATGCTAGCTTTTGGCATCCAAGGCGGCTGTCCCCTGTAAGCCAATAGTTCCTGGAGTATTTCATCGCAGGTAGTTTCATAACCATCACGGTTATTCTCTTCAGAGTCTAGGATGAGACAAGCGACCACATTCTGCAGGACTGTGTCGGTCGGCTCGTCGGAAGCTTTCGCCTCCGGCCTCTGGTACTCAAAGCGACTCATTTTACCTCTAGTAAAGAGATTGTACCAGGGCTCAATTCCTTTGTGGTGACAAAGGAAAATTAACTGTGAACAAGTTGATTCAAGGAGCAGGTAAAAGGCTTAACCTGTAGTTCCTTTAGTTTTAAGTGTTGACTGCTAATTAAGCTTATTACTACCATTTACCACCAACCCAATTCTATTGGGTAGTTGCAGAGGTCCACCAGTTCCGGTGCGTAATAGCTGTTACTGTCAAAAAGTGTTAGTATTAATAACTTTAAGATCGAGTAGAGCGTGAAAGTCTTGACTGCTAACTAAGCTAATTACTACCATTTACCACCAACCCGATTTAAAATTGAAAAAAGTATGGACAATTATGCCTAAATGTTGCACTAAAGCAGGTATTCAACGCTCGCACGGGCGTTAAATACGTTCTGGAAATTTATAATTTTTTTTTTTTTTTAATTAATATTCAAAATTATGGATTATTATGTATAATTATTGTAACAACGCTGGTTCTAACAGCCTCACACGGGCACCATTATGTTGGATTCTCGTAGGGTACAGTTTTGATCATTGGCAAATTATCAAAGATGTTTTATCAATATTAATAAAGTTATGAATATGGTTATTAATAACTTTATCAAATCGACAAACAATCAAAAACGGGGCACCACCCTGCAAGTCAGGGACCAGTCTCATTCTGTGGTAATCCTTTAAAAAGGAATTAAATGAAGGGGTGAATCCAAGCACGGACCTGATTGACCAGCAATTATTACAACAAGTACACAAATAATCACAAGCAACTGCTAATTAAGCATAATAAGATTTATTAACGTCACAATTATCGGTAGCTAATCAATAATCTTTCACTAATAAACTCATATACCTCTTTACAATATCACAACCAAAAACAAAGCAAAAACAAAGCAGCATGGACACGTCTGTGTCTGTGTGTGTGTGTGTGTGTGTGTGTGTGTGTGTGTGTGTGTGTGTGTGTGAGAGGGAGTGAGTGAAAAGGGAGGGGGCGGTGTCGATCGTATTTCTAACACAAAACTACCCAAAATGGCTACTCCTGTGAGCTGCACAAAACTATTTGGCCTCAAGAGGGCGGTAGTGGTGCTGCGTGCACGGGGAGGGGCTGAAGAAGCCGAGGGGGTTGCTAGGCAGCGCGCACGCTTAGTCGGTATGGTAGCTAGTTCCTGTGTTAGCTCTATACGACCGTAAGCCAATTCCACGTGTGAAGCTAGCCTGCAGCGTTAGCTCGGGAGCTACGCGGCTAGCCGGTGTCGTGTGTGTGTGTGTGTGTGTGTTAGTAAGAGGAGAAAGAGAAGAAGAGTAAAGAAAAAGGGCACTCTGATCTTAGTTATCGATAATGACCCAGTTCCCCTCAGCCACTCAGGTCTGGGCTAACGTGTAGTTTAGGACAGACTGAGACTTTTGGTTTACTGAGGGGAACTTTTGTCATTATAACTAATTCAGTGACTAACAGCTGATTTTCGCGATTCTATCGCAGACAGTAACTAAACTCCTGAAAGGAGTGGTTTAAGCAGGTAGCGATTACAGTTATACCAAGCTACTTAACACAACATAAATCAACGAGTATAGTGATCAATTTATACATTCACAGCACAGATTAATAATCACATATGGACCAGTACATGATTAAATCAGATCACATTAATGGCAACAATGGTAGCTAACCCCTTTTGCTCATTAATAAACACACTACTTATCTCTGGCCAGACGTAAGCCTTCTTACGGTGTGTTCAGTCCGTTTGTTTCTGTCCAGAAATGAAACGGAACGGGTCCCTGGCGCTCGTCAGCAGCCACGGAGAAACTTCCCTCCGAAAAAGCAGCAAGGGGCAAGTTTAGTCGACTTTGAGAAGAGAAACGTTGTTTCCTTCTCACTGCAGATATGAAAACTCTGGTGTGTTTTCAAGGATCCACTGAAATAAAATCCACTTTCTCCAGAAAATGGAAGTTCAGCACAAGCGCTTGCGCGCCTCCTTTCAGCAACTGAGTTGCAACGGAAGACGGGGGAGTTTCCTAGGGTCAGGTTATTTATAGGTTAAAACCCACCTGCTGTGTTTATGGTCCCGCTGAACCAATAGGAAGACTCAAAACCAGTTGGAGAAGAACATTTGGGAAGAATTTTGCCATTCACGATTTTTAGCCTACCCTATGGCTATGGGTGATTTAAAATGCTTTTAATTGTGCTTAAACCCCAGATAATATTGAACCAAACCAGGTCACTGGACAGCTTTCAGATGTGAGAATATAAATATATGTGAAGAAGAAAGATGCTAAAAATAAATTCCAAAACTTCTGTGGATACATAAAAGTTAAAACATGAATCAGAATATTATAATATTAACAGCTTACCTCTGTCCAGCAGAGGATTGTTGACCTTTAAAGTCAATATAGCGATTAAATGACCGGTCACTCTTGAAAGACACACAGCTGGGTTCAGGTTCAGCAGAGTCTGATCTTTGATGGATCCTGTTAGACAGAGAGTAAGACCAACAGGGATGGAAATTCACTTTTTAGTGTTCAGACACAAAAACTGCTGGAGATTCAATCAGCAACTAAAACAAGATTAGGACAAAGAAATTCAATAAACTATACAAAAAACTGGGTTAAAAAGCTAAAACACCAGAGAAAAATCAGAATATTCTGGTCCTGATAGAAAAACACATTTATTAAGGGTCACATGTTCAGTTAAAGTCTTCCTGCATAAAATATAATATTAATATTAATGTCTGTAGGCCTAATTATTAACAATTAAATGCCAACAATGCTTTACTTTCTGTCCAAAACTCAATAAAAATATATTTTGAAATCAGAATTAAAATATTTAAAAAAGAAAATGTTTTTGTCTAAACAGAAAGATATTTTGAGTGAGACAGGAAATTATTTTGCAAAATTATTCTCATTTCAGTCATCAACTACAATAATTCCTTTACACAAAAAACACTGAAATAAGAGTACCCTGTAGGGAAACATTGACATTTTCTTTTTTTGCCAGTGATGACCTTTGCCATAATGTCTTTGGGTTGGAGAAGAATGGGTATGCCATGCTGGAAATGTCTTTAGGGACACAGTTCAGCTTTTTAATTTGGGTAAAACAACAGAAATATTGGACCAAACCAGGTCCAATATTAAATTGAGATCTACAGTTGAAGACTGGTCTTACTGGACAGCTTTCAGATGTGAGAATATAAATATATGTGAAGAAGAAAGCTGCTGAAAATAAATTCAAAAATTTCTCTGGATACATAAAAGTTAAAACATGAATCAGCAATATTATAATATTATTAACAGCTTACCTCTTTTCCAGCAGAGGGTTGTTGACCTTTAAAGTTAATAAAGCGATCATTTGACCAGTCACTCTTGAAGGACACACAGCTGGGTTCAGGTTCAGGTTCAGGTTCAGGTTCAGGTTCAGGTTCAGGTTCAGGTTCAGGAGACTCTGGTCTCTTCTGCGTCCTGATAGAAAAACATTCATTGAGGGTCACATGTTCAGATAAAGTCTTCCTGCAAAAAATATAATATTAATATGAATATGTATATAGGCCTAATTATTAACAATAACATGCCAATAATGCTTTACATGCTGTCCAAAACTCAATAAAAATATCTTTTGAAATCAGAATAAAAATATTAAAAAAAAAAAAATGTTGTCTAAGCAGAAAGATATTTTGAGTGAGACAGGAAATTATTTTGCAAAAATATTCTCATTTCAGTCATCAGATACAATAATTCCTTTCCACAAAAAACACTTTATTTGAAGGAGTGTGCATGAGACTGACATGACCCAAAACAACCCAGACGGGACATAGTTACATCCAATGAGACTCGTTCCAGTTTGCTGGATGTTCACAACTCACCTCAATCTTCTTCTTAACATTTCAATTTCCCTTTCAAGTTGCTCCTTCTGCCTTTCAAGTCTCTCCATCAATCTCCATCAATCCTCTCTCCTCCTTTTCAAGTAGCCTCTCCTCCATTTCTATTCGCCTCTCCCTTAAAGGTCTTTTTTTCAAAGTAGTGGTATCTCCATGGACCGGTGTCTCTTCATTGACACAGCTGGGTTCAGGTTCAGGTCCAGCAGGGTCTGGTCTCTGATGGGTCCTGTTAGAAAGAGAGGAAGACCACTTTTTAATCTCCAGAAACAGAAGCTGCTGGAGAAACTAGAAGCTATCAAGCAGAAAATAAAGTCTGAATCTCTTCACTGAATGATTTCTCTCTCTGCTCATCCTGCTCTGTCATTCATTCTCTTTCTGGGAGAACAGGAACATTGGAAACCATCCAGGACTAATGTCATCATTTCTGTCCTCTAATGGAGACAAGACTCCAGGACTAATGTAATCTTTTTCTGTCCTCTAATGGAGACAAGACTCCAGGACTAATGTCATCTTTCTGTCCTCTAATGGAGACAAGACCCCAGGACTAATGTCATCTTTCTCTAATGGAGACAAGACCCCAGGACTAATGTCATCTTTCTGTCCTCTAATGGAGACAAGACTCCAGGACTAATGGTCCTCTAATGGAGACAAGACTCCAGGACTAATGTCATCTTTCTGTCCTCTAATGGAGACAAGAAGGACTAATGTTCTTTCTGTCCTCTAATGGAGACAAGACTCCAGGACTAATGTCATCTTTCTGTCCTCTAATGGAGACAAGACTCCAGGACTAATGTCATCTTTCTGTCCTCTAATGGAGACAAGACTCCAGGACTAATGTCATCTTTCTGTCCTCTAATGGAGACAAGACCCCAGGACTAATGTCATCTTTCTGTCCTCTAATGGAGACAAGACTCCAGGACTAATGTCATCTTTCTGTCCTCTAATGGAGACAAGACTCCAGGACTAATGTCATCTTTCTGTCCTCTAATGGAGACAAGACTCATTATGACAATCAGTCTCACCTTTCTGTCCTGTGTATCTAATGTAAAAACAGGATTTAAAGTGGAGCTTTTGCATGAGTCTTTGAGGAGAAACTCTGTTTTACAGACCTGTCCATTAAATCAACTATCCATTAGTCCATCAAATCCTTTGAGTGTTAGTCGACTGAGAATTTCTTTAATTAAAAGAGAGCAGATCTGGGCTCAGGTCCCTGATGTAAAAGCCTTCTTACTGCATTATATTCTATATATTTACATATTTAAGAGTTACCTGCCTCCTGAGTTTTGTGTTCTCCTTCAAATAAATAAGGATGTTTGTAGGAGCCTAAATGCAAAAGAGTGTCGAGATACAGCTTCATTCTGTGGAAACCTACAATATTTTATAAATTAAATTTGTGCTTACTAATATACTATATACTGTATGTATATATATATATATATATATATATATATATATATATATATATATATATATATATATATATATATATATATATATATAAAGGCCCATTTATATTGTAACTTATTGTTACTTTTATTGAGGGAGGGGAGACGGAGGGAGGGAGGGGAGAAAGAGGAGGGGAGAGGGATGGAGGGAGGGGAGACGGATGGAGGAGGGGAGGGGGGAGAGGGATGGGGGGGGGGAGGGATGGAGGGGGGGAGAAAGGGGGGGGGGGGGGGGAGGGGGGGGGGGAGGGAGGGGGGGGGGGAGGGAGGGGGGGGAGAGGAGGGGGGGAGGGGAGGGAGGGAGGGGGGGAAGAGGGAGGGGGAGGGAGGGGGGGGGGAGGGAGGAGGAGGGGGAGGGAGGGGGGAGGGAGGGGAGGGGGAGGGGAGGGGAGGGGGGGGAGGGAGGGAGGGGAGAAAGAGGGGGGGGGAGGGAGGGGGAGGGGAGAAAGAGGGGGGGGGAGGGAGGGGAGGGGGAAAGAGGGAGGGGGGAGGGGGGGAGGGAGGGGGGGAGGGAGGGGGGGGGGAGGGGGGGGGGGGAGGGGGGGGAGGGAGGGGAGGGAGGGGGGGGAGAAAGAGGGGGGAGGGAGGGAGGGGGGGAGGGGGGGGAGGGAGGGGGGGGGGGAGGGGAGGGGGAGGGGGAAGGGAGGGGGGGGGAGAAAGGAGGGGGGAGGGGGGGAGGGAGGGGGGGGGGAAAGAGGGGGGGAGAGGGAGGGAGGGGGGAGAAAGAGGGGGGGAGAGGGAGGAGGAGGGGGAGGAGGGGGAGGAGGGGGGGGGGGGAGGGAGGGGAGGGAGAGGGGGGGAGGGAGGGGGGGAGGAAAGAGGGGGGGGGGAGGGAGGGAGGGGGGAGAGGGAGGGGGGAGGGGGGGGGGAGAGGGGGGGAGGGAGGGGAGGGGGAGGGGGGGGGGGGGAGGGGAGGGGGGGGGGGGAGAAAGAGGGGGAGGGGAGGGAGGGGAGGGGGGAGGGGGGGGGGAGGGGAGGGAGGGGGAGGGGGGAGGGGAGGGGAGAGGAGGGGGGGGGGGGGGGGGAGGGGGAGGGGGGGAGGGGGAGGAGGGGGGGAGGGAGAAAGGGAGGGGAGAAAGAGGAGGGGGGGGGAGGGAGGGAGGGGGGAAAGAGGGGGGGGGGAGGAGGGAGGGAGGGGAAAGGGGGGGGGGGGGGGAGGGGGGGAGGGAGGGGGGGGGAAAAGGGGGGGGGGGGGGGAGGGGGGGAGAGGGAGGGAGGGGGGAGGAAAAGGGGGGGGAGGGAGGGAGGGAGGGGGAGAGGGGGGGGGAGGGAGGGAGGAGGGGGGGAAGGAGGGGGGGGGGGGGAGGGAGGGAGGGAGGGGGGAGGGGGGGAGAGGGGGGGAGGGAGGGAGAAAGAGGGGGGAGGGAGGGAGGGAGGGAGGCACTCCAACGGAGCAGCGCTGCACTTCTAGTGACACCAGCTCTTGTGCTGCTTGAGATTTCTGTTAGAGCCTCATTTCAGTCAAGGGAAAATGTCAAAAGACAAAGTTTGCTGAACTTGTTCAAATACTCTGGCCAGTCGGATCTCAAACCAGCAAAAAGAGTTTCTGCCCATCAAGAATGTGGAGACCACGGTGGGTTTCTTGGTTAATTTTGAATAGCCTCCCGTCTCCTTGAGATCGCTGTGTCTTTTTATATGAGTTTAAACTCAAACTAAAGTTCTATCTCTCGGAGCGTGCATTTCTCTAAATTCTTATTTTTAATTATGTTTTTTGCTTTCTTAAGGATGTTTTATTCTATTATCTTCTCTGACTCTTGTTATGTGAAGCACAGTGGTCAGCTTCTGTTGTGTTTACTTGTGCTATACAAATAAATGAAATGAATTTAGTAGTACGATGGATAACTGCTGCTGGTGAAAACGATTGTTGCAGTGTATTTATTTATTTTTTACATTTCATACCGATGCAGTGCAATGTTCTGAAATAAATTAAACATTGGCCTGATGTAAACACAGCGTTGTTTAGGTTTTTTTAGTCAGATAAGCTACTAGGCAGTGTAATTATTTTTTTTTTTGTTCCATTACCTCCAACCCCCGTTTGTAGTCGCCGGATCCACCCCCCCACTGCGATCCGAGACCTTCCACTTTACAAATTAAGCACTGATTGAATTTGAACACAGAGTTGCATCATAAAGAAGTGCCACTAGTTCCTGTTGGAGGAGTGCCAGCTCATAGTGATGCAGTGCCATATTAGTTGGTTTAGTTAGAGAATAAAAGAGCTGAGTCATGTTGTCTCCACATCAGTCCTGTCAGTGAATAGACCGACCGACACTAACTGCTGCAGACAGATTTCTGATCTTCAACACAAGAGTCCTCAACACTTTCTCAGGAAATAAGAAGTGAAGTAGAAACATTATATTTAACATCACAGAGCCAGAAACTAACCCTGAAGAGACCAAAGACTAACTTGTTGTTAAAGTACCAAACAGCAACTTACAGTTTCTTCAGACAGTCTAAAGGGTTGATGAAGAAGAGTTGATGAAGAAGAGGGTTGCTCTCCACCTGGAGAGAAATCTCTGACGCAGGTGAGCTATTTCCAGGGGTTCGTTCCAGGTAGGAGGTTTAACAAACTGGAATTGTATTACACCTATAATTTCAATACCGACGTAAACTCTCTGTGAATTAATACAGCTTTTTCATCAATGGGATCGTCGACAAAAGGACATGACATGTTTGAGAAAAAAACGTTTTATAATCTGCCTAATATAAACTAATACGTTTTTTTATTCATGCAGATAAAACTGCATTAAAATGCGCCTGATACAGACTGAATGAATGAATGAGGAAATGAGTTTCTGAGAGAAACTCAAGGTTTCTTGAAGAAAACCTGCTCCCGACCAGGTTAGGTTCACAGACTCAGTTACCATAGTAACTGACTCCGAGGTTAAGTTACCTCTTTTTCTGGAACGGAAAACCCAGAGTTTCCCTCATCTCTGGGTTAACAAACTCAGAGTTTTCACTAAACCTGCTTCCTGGATCGGGCCTCTGGAATGCAACAGGAGCAGATTTTCACAATAAAATAAAATTTGGACTAATGGAGCCAAGACTGAGAATCAATCTCTCTTTTCTGTCCTGTCAGTGTTTGTTCTAGGTTTTGTAGAAGACTGATGTCCAAATATTCAGTTGCTGGGAGTTTAGGGTTTGTCTTTCAAGAAAAGGTTACGTTTGTCAATAAAAAAATATGAAATTTTGCATAATGTTGGACTGTTATTATTACCATATATGTGTCTTAAACGTTGGAAAAGCTAGATCAGCTGATAAACAAATAACACTCAGAAAGATTAAAGTCAAACTTAAAGCTAAAGAAGTCTGACTACAATCATAAAATCTGAGAAAAGTTTAGTTTTAAAGATCACACTGATTTCACATTAATTCAGTTAGGTGAAACCTAAAACAGCTCCAATGGTAGAGAAACCCTGCCTGAGAAGTTAAAAACAATGGGCCTCATTCACCAATATCTTCCTAAGTTTTCTCTTAAATATGTTCTTAAGAAAGTTTCTAAGAAAAGTCTACGCCACATTCATGACGTGTTCTTAAACAGCAGAATTGTTCGCACCTCTGTTCTTAGGATTGATGAATCCCACGTCTTCGTAATTGAAAGCGCGTGCCAGTTGTTCCTAATTACAATAAAAAAATGCCCCAAAAATATAAGGACATGACACTTCCTGTGCACCTCCCGGGAAGCAGGGGACTGCGTAGAGATGGAGGAGTTGCGGTGGAGGAAGTACTGAATCTCAAGTAAAAGTACAAATAATAAAAGACATATTTACTTTAGTAAAAGTATAAGGTGTCCACTACCACAAACAAGACCTGGCTTTTAAAAGAAGTTCCTATCCTAACCAGCATAAAACGGAAATGTGTTGTTAGAATCTGAACATGGTTGGTTTTATTCATGGATGTATTTTAAGACGATTTTAAGACGGCTCTGGAGCACCGGAGCCGGCTTGGATCAGCGGTGCCCCATATATACAGTATCTATGGCAACCAAACTTCACCCCCATATATACAGTATCTATGGCATATATACAGTATCTATGGCAACCAAACTTCACCCCCATATATACAGTATCTATGGCAACCAAACTTCACTGTCACAAACGTGTGGAGGTCAGGAAGACGTTTCAGCAGGGGACAAACTGATCAGAAAATGTAATGCAACGTTGTAGAAATATAGTGGAGTAGAAAGTATAGATAATTGCTGCAAAATATAACGAAGTAAAAGTCAAAAGTAGGTTATGCACTATTGAGTCTACTTGAGTAAAGTAGAGATACGTGAAAAATGTACTTAAGTACCTACAGTAACAAAGTATGTGTACTTCATTAAATTCTACCACTGCATTTTGGCTCTATATATGGCACGGTGAATCACCAAATAACGCAGGATTTAATCAGTTTAATTGCTGATGTAAATTGCAGTGTTAGTGTCTTTTTGCATATTATGATTTTCTTTTCAACAAATGATCAGAAATACATTACAGTACAATACTATCATTGTAAACGACTGTAGAATTGAATAAAATGCAGTAACCAATTATTTGGAGCAAATTGTCATCACTCAAATGTGCGTAAGAGTGCTTTTCAGTGTTCGTAGATTTTGTTCTTGGCTAAGAACAAATCCAAGTTAAGAAAACATTAGTGAATGCCAGAATCTTCGTAAAAAGTTCGTAAGAAGGGTTTAAGAACACATTTCTTCGTAAGAATGGTTGGTGAATGAGGCCCATTGACATTAAAGACACTTCTCCTCCTCCACACATTACTACAACAGTAACAGAGGCATTTAGGTCACTACATTTTATTCTGAAAGGTCCCAGAGGAAACAGTAGAGTCCTGTTGTGTCTGACTTTACGCTGGTGGAGACGACGGTGTGTTTTCTGACAGCAGGAGAAAGGCTCGGACCCCCCCCCCATCTTCAAACTCAGCTTCATTTAGATCTCAACTACACAGCTGTAAAGTTTCCTGACTGCAGCCTCACGGTTGGGACAGACAGACGTATAAACACCTGGCAAAGGATTTAAAACCTCCTCTGTAGTAGTTCATGTTACAACATGGAGATTACAGTTTTTTCCGATTGCTAAACGACAGTGGGCACAACTGGAGTCACGTGCAAAAACTCAAACTACAGTCTGCACTACCAACAGTCACCTGAGCTAAACAGTTCATATCAGCTGCAAAACAGGCTCAGTGCAGCTAAACACTCACACACAGGCCACACTGGCCACACACACACACACACACACACACACACACACACACACACACACACACTGAGACACACACACACACACACACACACACACACACACACACACACACACACACACACACACACACACACACACACACACACACACACACACACACACACACACACACACACACACACACACACACACACACACTGAGACACACACACACTGTCAGAACACACTGAGGGTAAAAACACTAAAAAGCATCAAACACAATACACAAATTACAAACTTTTTCATCTTTACAGTTTGAACAATTTGAGTGACTTTTACACTACTCAATAGTTTATTTAAGGAAAAAATATAGATTGTATAATATACCAATTTTTACATGAGGTAAAAAAGAAGGAATGAAAATCAGCAGTTTTCTTCAATAAAGTATTTTGTCTCTAGTAATTTATGGAATTACTGGGTAAAAAAACTAAAGGTACATACGTAACAGTACCAAAGAATAGTGTGACTAATCCTGCCTCTCTCCAGCATCATGTGGCAAGTTTTCTTCATCACATTGGATGTCTTCATCATCTCTAAATACTAATGAATGTGGTGTTTCTATTGCTTTCACCTCCATTACTTTCTGAAAAACAGTAAGAACACAGTTTTACTATTGTAAAGATATAGTGTTTTTCACTTTTTTTATATCTTTGATCTTTTACCTGTTTCTCTCAAACGGTACAGTGTAGAATTCTTATTTGGTGTTTGTATACAAAAAAAGGCTTTCTGATCTTTCTCTGTATAAATACCATATATGTTCACTAACTAGTCTAAAACTAGACACCTGCTTAGGCTTTCAGCTAGAATCCCAATCAGCAGTGTTTGATAGGCACCAGACTGGAATCTATTCTGTGTTGAATGTGTGGTTAACAGTGTTGACAGCAGTGTGTTAGCATCTGAACAAAGTGCTGTAAATCTACAGTGTTGTGCAGGTTGTGGTTAAAGTCATGGGATAAGTGTGTAGAGTTTAGAAAACTGTGTTCAAGCGATGAGAAACCAACTAGAGTTTGGTCCACATGAACTGCTGCTGTGCAGACTGTAGTTTCAGTTTTGCACACGTTACTCCAGTTGTTCCCCACTGTCGTCTAGCAATCGGAAAAAACTGTAATCTTCAACACAAGAGTCATCTAAACTTTCTCAGGAAATAAGAAGTGAAATAGAAACATTATATTTATATAATGTATATATTTATTTATTATATTTAACATTACAGAGCCAGAAACTAACCCTGAAGAGACCAAAAACTAACGTATTGTTAAAGTATCAAACAGCAACTTACAGTTTCCTCAAACGGTCCAAAATGTCGACAGGAAACAACTCATGTGAGATGTTTCCTGATGCGTCACAGCTCCACCTGTCAGGAAGCAGACTTTCACAATAAGAGCTTTGTTTCTTCCAAAAAACAAAGTCTTTTTTGTAAAAAGTCTTCTGGTAGCTGAGCTAGAGAGAAATCTCAATCATTCCCAATCTTTTAGACACGGAGAGTGTTTCTTGTAAAATAAACAATAGACAAGGCTATTACTGATCACTAACTTGCTAGTTAACATTAGTAATTACTGATCAACATGCTAGTTAACATTAGTAATTACTGATCACTAACATGCTAGTTAACATTAGTAATTACTGATCACTAACATGCTAGTTAACATTAGTAATTACTGATCACTAACATGCTAGTTAACATTAGTAATTACTGATCACTAACATGCTAGTTAACATTAGTAATTAAACCTAAACAGTTAATGGGTCCAAACTGTTGTTGTCCAAACTGCCTGTGATGCTCCATTACTGACTGAAAATTCCTCTACTGTGTGACAGTAAAACTAGTTGGTTATGACCCAAGTCTGCACAACCTATTTTTATTTTCCAACTGCTTACACACAAAATCTTTTCATGTCACACGATGTTTGAAACCTCTCACTCAAAGTGCAAAACTACACAGCAAATCTCCAAAACCAGAAGCTATTTCTCAGCCTTTCACTCAGCTTTCAATTGCATGAAACACTTTTTTCAAAACATCACACACAATTCTCGACCTAAAACACAAAAATCTAACAGGAAGTGACTTGTTATCCATTTCTAAACACAACCAATCAAAATGCTACACTTATTTACCAGGGCACACACACAATCCTCACATTTGCAAACACATTATGTCATAACTGAACACTAACCAATCACTGCTTTAGTATAGGCCTATACAAAGGTATAGACAGAGAGCAAGGGGAGTAGGAGGAAGAGACAGGGGACAACGAGGAGGAGGAGGAGGGAAGAAGAGGAAGGAGAGCCATCTCTGATGAAATCAGAGCTAGAGAAAGAGGAAGCAGACGTGTTGTAGAGTCAACCGGAGCAGAGTTCGTGGTTATTGGTGTTATACCGTCGGCCCTGGAGGTAACGAGTCTCCGCCGGTTTTCTGATCACGGTGGGAAACCAAGGATCAGGAGAGGTTAACACACTGAACATTTTAACAGCTGATTAAGGTGCGCTTGTTGCCCGTGTGCGCTGATGACCTCATCTGTTGACATTTCGAATGCCTTCCTACAGTTGCTTAGCAACAGCGGGCTTTCCCCACAAACAAACGTAGTAGAGTCCGGATGGGTGAATTCTTCTGTCCCAGACCGCCCCGCCCCACAGAGCCGTGACTGAACCCTGTGCCCCACAGGTATTAAGAAGTTTGTCTCCGAGTGTGTGTGTGTGTGTGTGTGTGTGTGTGTGTGTGTGTGTGTGTGTGTGTGTGTGTGTGTGTGTGTGTGTGTGTGTGTGTGTGTGTGTGTGTGTGTGTGTGTGTGTGTGTGTGTGTGTGTGTGTGTGTGTGTGTGTGTGTGTGTGTGTGTGTGTGTGTGTGTGTGTGTGTGTGTGTGTGTGTGTGTGTGTGTGTGTGTGTGTGTGTGTGTGTGTGTGTGTGTGTGTGTGTGTGTGTGTGTGTGTCTCTGTGTGTGTGTGTGTGTGTGTGTGTGTGTGTGTGTGTGTCTCTGTCTTGTGTGTGTGTGTGTGTGTGTGTGTGTGTGTGTGTGTGTGTGTGTGTGTGTGTGTGTGTGTGTGTGTGTGTGTGTGTGTGTGTGTGTGTGTGTGTGTGTGTGTGTGTGTGTGTGTGTGTGTGTGTGTGTGTGTGTGTGTGTGTGTGTGTGTGTGTGTGTGTGTGTGTGTGTGTGTGTGTGTGTGTGTGTGTGTGTGTGTGTGTGTGTGTGTGTGTGTGTGTGTGTGTGTGTGTGTGTGTGTGTGTGTGTGTGTGTGTGTGTGTGTGTGTGTGTGTGTGTGTGTGTGTGTGTGTGTGTGTGTGTGTGTGTGTGTGTGTGTGTGTGTGTGTGTGTGTGTGTGTGTGTGTGTGTGTGTGTGTGTGTGTGTGTGTGTGTGTGTGTGTGTGTGTGTGTGTGTGTGTGTGTGTGTGTGTGTGTGTGTGTGTGTGTGTGTGTGTGTGTGTGTGTGTGTGTGTGTGTGTGTGTGTGTGTGTGTGTGTGTGTGTGTGTGTGTGTGTGTGTGTGTGTGTGTGTGTGTGTGTGTGTGTGTGTGTGTGTGTGTGTGTGTGTGTCTCTCTCTCTCACACACACACACACACACACACACACACACACACACACACACACACACACACACACACACACACACACACACACACAAATCCCCACTGTAAATGTCCACTGTGTTCACCATAAGAAATAAAGGATCTATAAGACAGTAACACTACCAGATACCTCCACAACATGGAGGAGGATCTTTGTGAAGACGCCAGTTGTAATCAGCACAAGTCCAGTTGTGTTGGTTTCTCTGCAGCTTTCTGCTCTTAAACTAAACTAACCACAGCTGGACTTCACCAGTCAAACATTACACACATTAGATATATATATATATATATCTACTGTATATATATATTAAAACATTACAGACATTAGAGTTAAATTACCTCCAGCTGGAGCTCCACACCGAGAGAAAAAGCTGCGACACAAACTGTGTAAAGTGAAAGTAAACTTTAAACAGGAAACAAGAGGAGGGGCCCAGAGAGGCTCAGCATTACCAGATATAGTAACACACAGACTGACAGTTAACATGTAATAACACATGGAATGGAGTTGTTTTTACATCTAAAGTATGTCAAGTCAAGTGGGTTTAAAAGTCATTTCATCCATATATATATATACTGTATATAGTGAAGCAGAACAACGTTTCACCATGGATCAAGTGGTGGTACACATTTAAAAATATAAAAACTACATTATATATAAAAAAACGACATACGAGACAGGCTACATTTAGTGCACACACATTACAGACTCCACATGAAGTGTAATTACTACTTAAAGTAGAGCCTTTAAGACAGACCAGGGACAGGACAGACAAGAGACAACAGAGAAGCGGGGCATCAGTAGACCTGTACCAGAGTACTGATTGGTAGAAGTCAGGGTCCCAGTGGGGTAATAAGGTAGAAAATAACAACTTTAGCAGCAGAAAATAAAGAGCAGGAGTGTATTTCAGTTCAGGGTGAAAACTGTTGTGATTCTATCAGAGGATGGTGTGTTGAGAGTCCACACAGACTCCAGCTGTTTAAAGATGTCTGTCCTCAATCCATTTAAAAACAATCACACCGTTTACTCCTCCATTCATTCAGACACCTCACTGCACTAGTTGGAACAATATACAATACTTCATATAATAGAATACTACATCACAATAACAGTAACGTTATCTCCAAATAACTATATTTCCATCAGCTGTTCTTCAGTGGAGAGTTTATATTCACTGTACCAACAGACCTTTAGATGCACATAAACCATACACACACACACACACTACATGGGGTATCGGTCATTTATCAAGTAAATAATACATGGTGTTAAAAAAAGTGTTTATTGATGAAGTATTACCAAATAAATACATGACATGTAATAAAATGTAATGTATAAAGTGTGGTGAGTGTGTGAGATAAGAACATAGAAATGAAACTAATAAAATCTGTAAACATGTTTTAATGTGTGAATATGATTGGTGGAGCTCTGCTTGTAGTTCCTGCTGATGTCACCTGATGTCACCAGAGGGCGCCATGACGTCATCACCAGAGGGCTCCATGACGTCATCACCAGCTCAGAGATGCTGTGTCTGAATGTAGTTCAGAGGTCTATGTGTTCTTGTGTATTAAAGTAAATAGTTAACCTTTCACCGTGTGGTCCTGTGGATGTTTTAATGTGGATTAAGACGAGGAGATGTAGAAGAGCATCGAGCTACCACTTCATTCTGGGGAAACCTACAACATTTAGGAACTTAAATTCATGCATACTAATATATCTGAATGCAGGAGTTTAGACATCAGACTGATAGCTGAGAGTGTGTTCTCCACCTCCTCTATTAGTAGAGGGTCCTGATGAGGATTGGACTCTACTAATAACATGGTGTTGAATATGAACCCAAAGTTGCATCATAAAGAAGCTCCACTAGTTCCTGTTGGAGGAGAGCCAGCTCATAGTGATGCTGTTCCATATTAGTAGATTTAGTGAGAGAATAAAAGAGCTGAGTCATGTTGTCTCCACATCAGTCCTGTCAGTGAAGACAAGGACCGACACTAACTGCTGCACCAGCCCCTTCTCATTCTGACCTCCTAAAATCAGGAGGTTAGGACAGTGTCTGTCAGCGTCTGATGGACCTAAAAGGCCTTCAGTGTGTGTGTGTGAGGCCCCGGGGAGAGCAGCAGGTAGATCAGATTTAGAGAGTAGTATGTAAGGAGGGTGGTTGGGGGGATGGGTCAGACTCAGGACTTTACCCAGGAGACCCGGGTTAGACCAGGAGACCCGGGTTAGACCAGGAGACCCGGGTTAGACCAGGAGACCCGGGTTAGGGTCCCGCTAGAGTCGCTTTTTAGTTTCCTCCCACGGGTCACAGAACCATAGGACCTTCTAATAGTGGAGACCAATCAGGTCACTGGAAACACTAAAGGAGACTTTTAGAGAGACACACACACACACACACACACACACACACACACAGACACACACACACACACACACACACACACACACACACACACACACACACACACACACACACACACACACACACACACACACACACACACACACACACACACACACACACACACACAGACCAATCACGTCACTGGAAACACTAAAGGAGACTTTTAGAGTCAATAAGAACCAGAAAGAAGCTGTTGTATAGACACACACACACACACACACACACACACACACACACACACACACACACACACACACACACACACACACACACACACACACACACACACACACACACACACACACACACACACACACACACACACACACACACACACACACACACACACACACACACACACAAACACACACACACAACACACACACACACACACACACACACACACACACACACACACACACACACACACACACACACACACACACACACATACACACACACACACACACACACACACACATACTACAAAAAACACACACAAAAACACACACACACACACACACACACACACACACACACACACACACACACACACACACACACACACACACACACACACACACACACACACACACACACACACACACACACACACACAACACACACACAAACACACACACACAAACACACAAACACACACACAAACACACACACACACACAACACAGACACACAAACACACACACACACACACACACACACACACACACACACACACACACACACACACACACCTTATCGCGCTGATGTGACCGACCCCGACCATCATTTCTAAATATCTGTCCGAACCCGGCCCGGCCCGTCGGGTACCGTGGGGACCCGTCGGGCTCGGGTCGGGTATCCATGCCTTAAAACGTAGCCTGTGTGTCATTAGTCGGCTATGAGGGAAAAAGATTTGATTTGAACTGTGTCGGGCTCGGACACAAACTTCTTAATACCTGTCGGGCTCGGACACAAACTTCTTAATACCTGTCGGGCTCGGACACAAACTTCTTAATACCTGTCGGGCTCGGACACAAACTTAATACCTGTCGGGCTCGGACACAAACTTCTTAATACCTGTCGGGCTCGGACACAAACTTCTTAATACCTGTCGGGCTCGGACACAAACTTCTTAATACCTGTCGGGCTCGGACACAAACTTTAGGGGCCCTGTCGGCTCGGACACAAACTTTAATACCTGTCGGGCTCGGACACAAACTTCTTAATACCTGTCGGGCTTAATACCTGTCGGGCTCGGACACAAACTTCTTAATACCTGTCGGGCTCGGACACAAACTTCTTAATACCTGTCGGGCTCGGACACAAACTTCTTAATACCTGTCGGGCTCGGACACAAACTTCTTAATACCTGTCGGACACAAACTTTTAATACCTCCCTCGGCTCGGACACAAACTTCTTAATACCTGTCGGGCTCGGACACAAACTTAATAATACCTGTCGGCTCGGACACAAACTTCTTAATACCTGTCGGGCTCGGACACAAACTTCTTAATACCTGTCGGGCTCGGACACAAACTTCTTAATACCTGTCGGGCTCGGACACAAACTTCTTAATACCTGTCGGGCTCGGACACAAACTTCTTAATACCTGTCGGGCTCGGACACAAACTTCTTAATACCTGTCGGGCTCGGACACAAACTTCTTAATACCTGTCGGGCTCGGGCCGGGTTGGGTCACGGCTCTGTCGGACGCGGGCCGGTGTTAGGGGCCTTCTGGGTTTTCCACCTACTGGTTTCCGAGCCGGTCCAGATGCCGTGTAAACCTATCAACCTTCCCACGTCAACAGATTCGCTACTTATTCATAAACATTTTACTGGCCTTTGCATGTCGCAACTCAAATAAAAACTACCCTGAACTGAGAATCTGAGCCCTACGTTACTACAACATCGTACAGCGGGAAAAACGTGTCTGAAAAGTAATTAGGATGATCCTTGTCGCGCTGGATTTGAACCTCCCTCAGCAAAAATAAAAACATAAGAGTCCACTTCACCGTCCTCTACACTATCACATTTATCACACCAGCTTCCAGGACATGACTTTGTTTTTTCTTTTCCGTCAGCAGGCCATGAATCACTGTTTGTCTGAGTACTCCGAAACAACAGGTTACCTTGATTGAGGCTTAAAAACATAACTATATCAGGCACTCCAACCTTCTGCTACACCTCTGAGCTATCCGTGTACAAGGATTGGTCATAAATTACAGCAGCAGCACCTGGATTCTGAAACAATGGGTCTAAAACAACTGGTTACCCTGGGCTGGAAACGTGATCTCAAAGCTCTCAAACTGCTACAATAACAAGTTCCTTGGATTTACCAAAAGAAGATATTTCTATTGACATGGCTCACATGCCTACATCTACGTTTCCAATAGCCTACAACGTTCGTTACCACCACCCTACACTACTATAACATTGTCAGTCCAGGTCTGGTCTGGTGGTCTGGTCTGGTCTGGTCTGGTCCAGGTCTGGTCTGGTCTGGTCTGGTCTGGTCTGGTCTGGTCTGGTCTGGTCTGGTCTGGTCTGGTCTGGTCTGGTCTGGTCTGGTCCAGGTCAGGTACAGGTCTGGTCTGGTCTGGTCCAGGTCTGGTCGAGGTCCAGGTCTGGTCCAGGTCTAGTCCAGGGCTGATCCAGGCCTGGTCCAGGTCTGGTCCAGGTCTGGTCTGGTCAGGTCCAGGTCTGGTCCAGGTCCAGTTCTGGTCCAGGTCTGGTCCAGGTGTGGTCCAGGTCCAGGTCAGGTCAGTTGGTCCAGGTCTGGTCCAGGTCTGGTCTGGTCTGGTCCAGGTCTGGTCTGGTCTGGTCTGGTCCACATGTCTACTGTAGTGTTACAGCTGAATGATGGAGACGGTCGTTGATGTCTGTGTGTGTGTGTGTGTGTGTGTGTGTGTGTGTGTGTGTGTGTGTGTGTGTGTGTGTGTGTGTGTGTGTGTGTGTGTGTGTGTGTGTGTGTGTGTGTGTGTGTGTGTGTGTGTGTGTGTTACCCCCCCCCCAGGTGCTGATAATAAACTGGTATATTGTGTAGTTTATTGTGTAGTTTATTGTGTATTGTCTGAGCTGAGATAAAGCTGTGTCTGTCTGCAGGGATCTGTGGCAGCTGAGGGCCGAGTTCTCTCGTCTCTCCTCCTCTCTCCTCTCCTCCGTCTCCTCCTCCCTGAGGCCCAGCCCTCCTCCCCAGGACTCCTCCCTCACCCTCCTCCCCAGGACTCCTCCCTCACCCTCCCTCCCAGGACTCCTCCTCACCCTCCCTCCCCAGGACTCCTCCCTCACCCTCCCTCCCCAGGACTCCTCACTCACCCTCCCTCACCAGGACTCCTCCTTCACCCTCCCTCCCCAGGACTCCACCCTCACCCTCCCTCCCCGGGACTCCTCCCTCACCCTCCCTCCCCAGGACTCCTCCTTCACCCTCCCTCCCCAGGACTCCTCCCTCACCCTCCCTCCCCAGGACTCCTCCCTCACCCTCCCTCCTCCCCAGGACTCCTCCCTCACCCTCCCTCACCCTCCCTCCCCAGGACTCCTCCCTCACCCTCCCTCCCTCCCCAGGACTCCCCTCACCCTCCCTCCCCAGGACTCCTCCCTCACCCTCCCCAGGACTCCTCCTTCACCCTCCCTCCCCAGGACTCCTCCCTCACCCTCCTCCCCAGGACTCCTCCCTTACCCTCCCTCACCCAGGACTCCCTCCCAGGACTCCTCACCCTCCTCCCCCAGGACTCCTCCCCACCCTCCCTCCCCCCAGGACTCCTCCCTCACCCTCCCTCCCCCAGGACTCCCTCCCCAGGACTCCTCCCTCATCGTCCTCCCCAGGACTCCTCCCTCACCCTCCTCCCTCCTCCTCCTCCCTCCCCAGGACTCCTCCTTCACCCTCCCTCCCAGGACTCCTCCCTCACCCTCCCTCCCCAGGACTCCTCCCTCACCCTCCCTCCTCCCCAGGACTCCTCACTCACCCTCCCTCCCCAGGACTCCTCAGTGTCTCTGCCTCCTCTTATCTCCTCCTCAACCCTGGGGACCTTCTCCCTGGGAGAACTGGAGGAGGAAGAGCAGGAGGAGGAGGAGGAGGAGGAGGAGGAGGAGGAGGAGGAGGAGGAGGAGGAGGAGGAGGAGGAGGAGGAGGAGGAGGAGCAGTGAGAGATTTCAGAGTTGAAGCTTCTTGACGAGACTAAAGTTTCCCAGCTGACAGAACGGTAAATCATTCTTCATCTGTAGTCTTCTTCAGCCAGTAAAATATGTCCCCAACTCAGATCTTCAGTGTCCTGTATATATTCACATTTAACACGCTGACATCACACAAGTTGACCTGTTTTATCATCAGAAAATACTCACACTGATTAATGGATTATCTGAATCACTGGTTCTCAACCTTTTCTGTGCCAGCGCCCCCCTATCCATTATCCAGGTCCCTAACGCCCCCCATCAAATATTATGTAGGCTAAATGCCCCGAATATTAATGATTACGCCCTAATATAGGCCTATTATTGTTGTTACTATTGTTATAAAAATAATCAACAAATCAAATCATTGAATGACAAACAACACATGTATTAGTTTCCCAGGTATCAAAAACGCCATGTGAATAGAAATTATATATATTTACAGGTTTTAAAAAGAAATGCAACCATTTGATATTCAAATGAAATAACAGCAGCCAATCAGAAGGACTAGATATGTAACATTCAAACTATAAATAGGTATTATCAAAAGACCTGCTGCATGGTGGGAACCTCAGCACCTTTAGGAGATGACTATCATCTGAATGTCCTTTTTTGTTTGTGAAGTGACCTTGGGTGTCATGAAATGGGCTTTAAATAAAATGTATTATGCTTATTATTATTATTATTATTATTATTATTATTATTACAAACACTAACAGTAGCCAATCAGAAACAGCTAGCAATTTAACATTCAAATCTATTTTTCATTCAAATCTAAAATCGAATTGTTCCAACGGAAAACAAGCTGGCACTTATCAAGGGGTAAAAGGAGAAGGATTACACACACACACACACACACACACACACACACACACACACACACACACACACACACACACACACACACACACACACACACACACACACACACACACACACACACACACACACACACACACACACACACACACACACACACACACACACACACACACACACACACACACACACACACACACACACACACACACACACACACACACACACACACACACACACACACACACACACACACACACACACACACACACACACACACACACACACACACACACACACACACACACACACACACACACACACACACACACACACACACACACACACACACACACACACACACACACACACACACACACACACACACACACACACACACACACACACACACACACACACACACACACACACACACACACACACACACACACACACACACACACACACACACACACACACACACACACACACACACACACACACACACACACACACACACACACACACACACACACACACACACACACACACACACACACACACACACACACACACACACACACACACACACACACACACACACACACACACAGACACACACACACACACACACACACACACACACACACACACACACACACACACACACACACACACACACACACACACACACAGACACACACACACACACACACACACACACACACACACACACACACAGACACACACACACACACACACACACACACACACACACACACACACACACACACACACACACACACACACAGACACACACACACACACACACACACACACACACACACACACACACACACACACACACACACACACACACACACACACACACACACACACACACACACACACACACACACACACACACACACACACACACACACACACACACACACACACACACACACACACACACACACACACACACACACACACACACACACACACAGACACACACACACACACACACACACACAGACACACACACACACACACACACACACACACACACACACACACACACACACACACACACACACACACACACACACAGAAAAGTATTCTGGTGATAACAAACGACTTGAAGATCGACACCTACTGCCGAATGGAAATAAGTTTCCAACCTTTGAAAGTTAGTGAGAGCCGTTTTTAATGCTTAGAAGAGTCTAGGTTTGCTATCGCCTGTCTTGGGAGGAAATAGAAAAAAACGTTTTGAGAAAACGCCCCCCACATGGCGCTGTGTTTGGTGGAGGTGTGTGAGAGTCCCGTAACTCAACAGGTTATGGGCCCAGGAGTCGTTTGGAAGATAAGTTTGTTTCCACAGTTTTGAAATTCGCGAACGGACCACGTGCTAACGGACTGCTAGCTAAGAAAAGAGCAAGCTAACATGACGGAACAACGAAGGGCGTGTAGATTGCCTCGACTGACGTTCGACGGAGATGAGACTAAGTATGAGGTTTGGGAGACCAAAATGTTGGGACATTTTCATTTATCAGGGCTAAAGAACACTGTGCTAGAAGAACCGCAGTCAGAAGCCGAGATAGCAGCAGATGCGAAGAAAAACGCTGACGCATATGCAGAGTTGATTTTACTGTTAGATGACAAAAGCCTCTCATTAGTTAGGAGGGATGCGCCCAACAATGGAAGAAAAGCTCTGGAAATATTGAGAGAGTATTATGCGGGGAGGGGAAAGCCCCGTATAATAAACTTGTACACCACGTTGACATCGCTCCAGAAGGCAGACGATGAAAGTGTAATGGACTATATCATCAGAGCAGAAACTGCCATCACAGCACTGCGGAACGCGGGTGAGACGTTAGGAGACGGACTGCTAGTGGCTATGGTCTTAAAGGGATTGCCTGAAAGTTTTAAGCCATTCGCAATACATATGGCACATACAGACGATAAAATCACGTTTGCAGAATTCAAGACTAAACTACGTAGTTTTGAAGAAACAAAGAAGATAAAAGCAGCTGAGTCCAGCGACAGTGTGATGAAGACTCAAGGGAAAACCAGACGGCGGCGCACGTGGCTGGAACAAAGACGACACAGAGGTGATGTGCTTCAAGTGTGGCACCAAAGGCCACCGAGCGAAAGGATGTCGACAGAAGACATGGTGTAGTCTCTGCAGAAGTGACACCCACAAAGACGCCGCGTGTAGACGTAAGGACAAGGACAGTAAAGTCAAAAAGGATGGTGTGAGTAAAGCCTCAGAAGATGCCAACGAAGACTACGTGTTCAAGATGAGAGACGGGGGGACCGATACCCAGCGGCAGCCGGCATGCAGCATCCAGGAGAGGGGTCTGATGGTGGACACGGGGGCTACATCTCATATCATCACGGACATAACCATGTTCAAAAGTTTCGACTCCGCGTTCAGGCCAGAAACGCACAGTGTAGAGCTGGCAGACGGCACCCGGTGCAGCGGGGTCGCTCAGCGGAGAGGAAATGCTGAGGTTTCCCTCATCGACAGCAGAGGACAGCGACGCAAGGCGATGCTGAAAGATGCTTTGTTCGTACCATCTTATCCCCAAAGTATCCTCTCGGTGAAGGCAGCGACCACGAGTGGGGCTACGGTTGTCTTCAAAGAAGATAAAGACGCCCTGATAACCAGAGACGGTACCAGATTTAACATTCACGTATATGGCAGGTTGTATTATTTGCATACTGAAGCTGAGTCTAATGATAAGTGTAATGCATGTCATGAAATACAGACATGGCACGAGATATTAGGTCACTGTAACTATGACGATGTTCTTAAGTTGCAGAATGTTGTTGAAGGTATGCAGATCAAGGGCAAAACAGGTAGACCCGAACAAGAGTGTGAGGTGTGTATTCAGGGAAAGTTTGCCCAAACCAGAAATAGGGACCCTGATACCAGAGCAAAGGCTCCCTTACATATGGTACACACAGACCTTGCAGGTCCAGTAGCCACAGAGTCAATAGATGGTTACAAATATGTGCAGTCATTTTCTGACGATTACTCGAGCGCAGTGTTTGTATATTTTCTAAAGAAGAAAAGTGATGCAGTACAGGCTACGGAAAAGTTCCTAGCAGATGTATCCCCTTACGGGAAAGTGAGGTGCATTAGATCCGACAACAGAACAGAGTTTACGTGCAGTGAATTCCAAGCACTGTAGAGGAAAAACAAGATCAGACATGAAGCGTCAGCTCCGTATTCCCCACACCAGAACGGAACTGCAGAGAGGGGTTGGCGTACTCTTTTTGAGATGGGTAGGTGCATGATAGTTGAAAGTGTGCTACCACAGCCGTTATGGCACTACGCAGTACAAACAGCAGCAATGGTACGCAACAGGTGTTTTAACAGGCGCACATGGCAGACTCCTTATGAGTTGCTGACAGACAAGAAACCTAATGTATCTAAAATGCAAAAGTTTGGGTCTGTATGCTACACGTACAAACAGGACAAGGGAAAACTAGATTCCAGATGTGACCAGGGGCGTTTTGTAGGTTATGACAAGAACAGCCCAGCATATTTGGTATATCATCCAGATACGAACAAAGTACAAAAACACAGGCTAGTGAAGTTTGTGAGCAAGGCAGCTGTGGAAAAACAGACACAGACAGGTGAGCCAGATCCAAGTGATGGCTATGACTAGTGAGATCAAACAGGGGGTTAGTGGGAGTACAGAAAATGCTCCAGAGCCAAGTGTACGGAGTAGAAGTGCACATTGTGATAGTCCAGGTGTAGTAACAAGGTCTAGTGACCATAATCAAACACAACAGAGTGTTACAAATGGTGATCCGGAGGGTAGGAGGTATCCGACGAGAGAAAGAAGAACACCGAGTTACTTAGATGACTTCGTAACTGAAGACAGTGATAGTGATGGGGTTCATATCACGGTAGACTACTGCTGCAGAGCGGCGTGTGGCATTCCACAGACTTTTGGGGGAGCAATGAGGTCAGCTAACTCAAAAGAATGGGTAAAAGCCATGGATGAGGAAATTCAGTCCTTAAACGAGAACAAAACCTTTACCCGTGGTGGTACAGAAAGCGGCACAGGAGAATTTACTCCTGCACCAAATGGAGGTGAAAATGGCGTACTTGCACGCTCCCATAGACTATGAGATCTACATCAATCCTCAGGAGGGTTATCAAGAGAGAGAGGGCATAGTTTATAAGTTAGAGAAATCACTTTATGGTCTTAAACAATCCGGGCGAAATTGGAATAAGGTTTTGCACGATTGCCTAACTGAGGATGGGTTTGCACAAAATCCAGCCGACCACTGTGTTTATGCCATAGAGTCAAAAGAAGGGAAGGTGATCATAATCATATGGGTCGATGACTTGATCATTGCAGCAAGCAATGAAGAGGGACTGAAAAAGGTGAAAAAGATGCTTGCAGTAAAGTTCAAAATGAAAGATTTGGGCAAACTCAGACATTTTCTGGGTATCGATTTCAGTCAGTCAGATGGGTGTGTAAAGATGTCACAGGAAAGGTACACTAACAAGATACTACAGCGTTTTAATATGCAAGACTGTAGGACCAGAGAAACACCCTGTGAGCAAAAGCTAGAGTATACTGAGGGTGCAGTAAAGATGGAAGATGTCAGGGTGTACAGAGAGGCTGTAGGAAGTCTTATATACTTGACTACTTGTACCAGACCAGATTTAAGTTTTGTAGTGAGCAGGTTATCACAGTACTTTGCTGAGCCTACAGAGGAGCAGTGGGTCACTGTGAAGCACGTACTAAGGTATCTCAAAGGCACCGCAGAGAAAGGGTTAAGCTTTAAGAGAAACAGTGAAAAGCTAGGTATACAGGCCTACAGTGATGCCGACTGGGCAGCTGATTCCAGTGACAGACGCAGTACCACGGGATACTGTGTGAGCCTTAGTCAGAACAGCTCCCTGGTCTCGTGGAAAACTAGAAAGCAATCTACTGTTGCGCTATCCACATGCGAGGCGGAATATATGGCACTAGCTTCAACTATACAGGAGTGTATATACCTAGAGCAGTTACTGGTAGGTATAGATAACTACAAGTACACACAAACTATAGTACATGAGTACAATCAGGGAACAATAGCTCTCGCCAAAAACCCTGTAAACAGACGGAAGTGTAAACATATCGACATAAAGTACCACTTCATCAGGTCTACTGTGAGTGAGGGAAGAGTGACTTTGATGTATTGTTCTACTGATAACATGATTGCTGATGTAATGACCAAACCTGTAGCTAAGTTGAAACTGCAGAGGTTTACAGGTGCTCTTTTTGGAGATTGATATGTGTATGACTGGAGTCCACATTCATTCTGTTTTCTTTTTGCTTAGAGTATGGCAACCTGAGTACAAGTGGGGGTGTTAAAATATATTCATTATGTCCTCAGTTGTATATTATGTAATGCAATACTGTACTGCTCTGTATAGTGTATATGTTTATGCCACAGGGGAGTGCTAAAGTGCAGGCTATAGAGGACACATTTGCGTCATGATGTTTGTCCCAGTTGATTTGCCGTAGTTAAACTTGAAGCTGTCTGACCGTGAGACTGATGTGTCTGCAGCTCGGAAAGAAATATGCCAAGAAGGGCTAAAGATGAACCATCTCTATCGTCCACTCTTTTCCTCCAAATGCAACGTTAGCTGCAACATAACTCAACACAAACAAACGCCCCCCAACGGCACCTCAACCCCCCCTTTACTAAATATTGCTTCCAACGACCCCCCCCCATCATCTTCTGAACCCCCGTTGAGAAACACTGATCTAAATAGTTGTTGTTGTCTGTCTGTCTGATTGTCTCTCTGTATGCCTGCCTGTCTATCTTGATGTCTGTCTGTCTCTCTCTTTCTCTGTCTGTCTGTGTCTCTGTCTGTCTGTCTGATTGCCTGCCTGTCTGACTGTCTGTCTTTCTGTCTGATTGCCTGTCTGTCTGTCTCTCAGGATTGCGGAGCTGTCTCTCTCTCTGCAGGCTGAGGCCAGTCAGAGGGAGGAGAGAGAGAGGGAGGCCGAGAGACACTGAGACACAGAGAGGAGTCTTCAGTCCGTCAGTCAGGCTGTGGTCAAACTGGTGAGTCTCTTCAGCCAATCACAGTGAGTCTCTTCAGCCAATCACAGTGAGTCTCTGCAGCCAATCACAGTGGAGTCTCTACAGCCAATCACAGTGAGTCTCTACAGCCAATCACAGTGAGTCTCTACAGCCAATCACAGTGAGTCTCTGCAGCCAATCACAGTGGAGTCTCTACAGCCAATCACAGTGAGTCTCTACAGCCAATCACAGTGAGTCTCTGCAGCCAATCACAGTGTTAGTTTCCAACTTCCAGGTAGAAACCTCCTGTGTCCCGTACTCCACCCAGTTTAACAACAACTGGATCTCCTCTCATCAGACAGCTGGTGTACACCTAGCTCTTCCTAACGCTACATTTGGTCCCATTTTTTAGGGCCCAAGCGCCGACAGCGGCGAAGGCCCTATTGAAACTGAAGGAATTATTTCTTTCTTTCTTTCTTTCTTTCTTTCTTTCTTTCTTTCTTTCTTTCTTTCTTTCTTTCTTTCTATTCTTTTCCCGTCAAATGAATTGGCTTTTTGAGGGGCTTAACATATTCAAAAACCCACCAAATTTGGCGGCCGCATCAAGTCTGGTGAAAATTTACGTATTTTAAGGGTTTCGGGAATAGGTGCACAGAAATGGCTCGCTAGCGCCCCCTAGAAAGTTAAGAAAATTGAGCCCCTGCAGTGCGTTTAACGTAGACTCACGAACCTTGGTACACATATGTAACATGTCAAGATGTACAAAAACTTCATTAGAGCCATACCCTAAACCCAACAGGAAGTCCGCCATTTTGATTTCAAAGTTCGAAATTAGTGCAATTTTGGCCATTTCTACATGTCGTACTTTAACAAACTCCTCCTAGAGATTTCATCCGATCAACTTCAAACTCGGTCTGTGCCATCTTAAGATGTTAAAGATGAAAAGTTGTTAAAAGAAAAACTTTTCGTCATAGGGCGTGGGCCGTGGCGGGGCAGCCATTTTTGCGTTCGCCGCCCGAAACAGGAAGTGGGTGTAACTCGAGTGTACGTTGTCCGATTACCTCGAAACTTTTCAGGATTCATAAGAGTCCAACCCTGAGGACAAATAAAGGCCGATATTTACTTAAAGTCATAGCGCCCCCTAGTGGCAACAGGAAGTAGGCCTAAAAGTCAAGGTGCTATACTTTAACGAACTCCTCCTAGAGATTTCATCCGATGGACTTCAAACTTGGTCTGTACCATCCCAACACCTTAACGATGAAAAGTTATTAAAAGAAAAACTTTTCGTCAGACGGTGTGGGCGTGGCGTGGCGGCCATTTTGAGTGTTTAGCGATGAACAAAGAAGTTGTTGTAACTTGAGTGTACGTTGTCGTGTCTGCCCAAGTTTTCTCACAATTGACAAGGGTCCAGGCCTGAGGACACCTACAGGCCAAAATTGACTTTTGGTCATAGCGCCCCCCGCTGGCAACAGGAAATCTGCCTTATATGACAAACATCATCCGATTTGCATGAAACTCAGAATGTGTGGTCTACGTGTGATACTGAGCCGCCCCCTATAATATGACCACGCCTACTTACTCAGGCCACGCCCCCTTTCATAACATTTGAACCGTTTAAGGTAGCGTCTTGTGTGAGGTGTCATTGAACTCAGCAGAGACTTCCTTCTTTATCGGTGATGGTTTGGCCCGCCCCCTATGCATAAGCCACGCCCCCTTTCATAACATTTGAACCGTTTAAGGTAGAGTCTTGTGTGGGTATCACTCATCTCAGCAGAGGCTTCATTTTTAATTGGTGATGGTTGGACCCGCCCCCTACGCTTTAGCCTCGCCCCATTTCACAGCTAATGAACCGTATGACGTAGAGTCTTGTGTGAGGTTTCATTGAACTCGGTGGAGAGTTCCCTTTTCATTGTTGACGATTTGCGGCGTCTGAGTGCCGCGCAAATGCACAGTCGCATGGAGCGGCATCCGCCGGTAACCCCGGACGCGCGCCGAGGCTCGAGGGCCCGTCCATCGCTGCTCGCAGCTTTAATTGTTCATTGTTATTTTAACAGAGTATTAGTAAAATGCTCCTAGGCTCGTGCACAGTGCGCACACACTATGCTTGTTACACACACAGGGACACACAGCAGCACACACACACACACACACACACACACACAGGACACACAGCAGCACACACACACACACACACACACACACACACAGGGACACACAGCAGCACACACACATGCAGAGGATTACTAATAATAATATTACGGTGCTAATCCTCCATCATAACAGCAATGCTCCAAGCTCCAAACGCGCCTGGCTTTTAAAGGGAATGGGAGATGATCTCTGATTGGTTGATGAATGGGAGATGATCTCTGATTGGTTGATTGCATGTTACGCCCAAAACACACCTCTGATTAATGAAGACACTAAGTACAACCCTTTAGGACCAGGCGCCCGGCACACAGACCCTTTTTACTGCCGTCAGACTAGTGAAAGTGGATTTGGACCCTCCCTAAACACACCTGCACCAGGTGCTTCACACCGTGACCTCAGATGGTTCAAATAGGGACAGACAGTGTTCTACTGGACTTGACCTCCTTTTCTACATCTTCCTGTGAAATCGCTGCATGTCTTTCCCTCTGTCCTCCTGTCCTCCTGTAGGGGGCGCTGGAGAGGCAGCAGTTGGACAGACAGAGAGCAGAAGAAGAGGCTGCTGATGCCAGAGATGCTCTGCAGAAGGTACTGGCTCTAGTTTACCCCCCCCCCATGTCTATTCAAGAGCTAACTGTTTAACATCTCTACATCAGGACAGTGTAGGGCACATGTGTCAAACTCACAGCCCGCGGGCCGAATCCGTCCCTCACTAATTCTGATCCGGCCCGCATATCAATCTTGGTTCACAATAAATTTTAGCCCGCCTAGTTGTGCACCAATCCAAAAACATGGGAAAGTGTTTTTCAACTTGCAATTACACAACAACGACTTTGAGACTCAGAAATTCCCCCAGAACCAGAACCAGAGAGATGGCATATTTAGGCTGAGAAAGAGCTCGTTGTGAGTCAGCTGGGTGGTAGCCTACTTAGAAAATGTAATCATTAGTTTGGCTTGATTTGCTAAATTCTAGGACAGCTTTGGAACTTTTTTGCTGACTTTTTCAGGGCTTTATGTGGACCAAACTGGGTGTGAAAAGACTATATGAGACACAAGTTTTTATGCGATTGTTGAAGGCAAAAATCCTTGATTATGAGGCACATTTTCTTAAAAAATGCGATGGAATATGTGGGATATTTATGCAGTTTTATGCGATGAAATTGCGGGAACTTGCAAAAAGAGATGAAAAAGAGAAAGAAAAGTGATTCCCCCCCCCACCAACAGCCTGCTTTTGATGATGAATTACGTCACTTTATAACGTTCCCATGGCAACAGGGGAAATGGCTGTTCTTGTGTGAAGTAAATGCAACATTTTTCAACTTTCTGCTAAGATATATTATGGAAATATATATACGAAAATATGGAATGCCGTTTTATTCACAATTAAATAAATGAATAAATACATAAATAAATGAATAAATACATAGATTGTGTGTGTGGTTGTGAGTGTGTCTCAGATAGATAGTAGAAACTCAGTCCTAGTTGTGTGTGTGTCTGTGAGTGTGTCTCTGATAGATAGTAGAAACTCATCCCTAGTTGTGTGTGTGTCTGTGAGTGTGTCTCAGATAGATAGTAGAAACTCATTCCTAGTGTGTGTGTGTGTGTGTCTGTGAGTGTGTCTCTGATAGACAGTAGAAACTCAGTCCTAGTTGTGTGTGTGTCTGTGAGTGTGTCTCAGATAGATAGTAGAAACTCAGTCCTAGTTGTGTGTGTGTGTGGCTGTGAGTGTGTCTCTGATAGACAGTAGAAACTCATTCCTAGTTGTGTGTGTGTCTGTGAGTGTGTCTCAGATAGATAGTAGAAACTCATTCCTAGTTGTGTGTGTGTCTGTGAGTGTGTCTCTGATAGATAGTAGAAACTCATTCCTAGTTGTGTGTGTGTCTGTGAGTGTGTCTCTGATAGATAGTAGAAACTCATTCCTAGTTGTGTGTGTGTGTGTGTGTGTGTCTGTGAGTGTGTCTCAGATAGATAGTAGAAACTCAGTCCTAGTTGTGTGTGTGTGTGGCTGTGAGTGTGTCTCTGATAGACAGTAGAAACTCATTCCTAGTTGTGTGTGTGTCTGTGAGTGTGTCTCAGATAGATAGTAGAAACTCATTCCTAGTTGTGTGTGTGTCTGTGAGTGTGTCTCTGATAGATAGTAGAAACTCATTCCTAGTTGTGTGTGTGTCTGTGAGTGTGTCTCAGATAGATAGTGGAAACTCATTCCTAGTTGTGTGTGTGTGTCTGTGAGTGTGTCTCTGATAGATAGTAGAAACTCATTCCTAGTTGTGTGTGTCTGTGAGTGTGTCTCTGATAGATAGTAGAAACTCATTCCTAGTTGTGTGTGTGTGTGTCTGTGAGTGTGTCTCAGATAGATAGTAGAAACTCATTCCTAGTTATGTGTGTCTGTGAGTGTGTCTCTGATAGACAGTAGAAACTCATTCCTAGTTGTGTGTGTGTCTGTGAGTGTGTCTCAGATAGATAGTAGAAACTCATTCCTAGTTGTGTGTGTGTCTGTGAGTGTGTCTCTGATAGATAGTAGAAACTCATTCCTAGTTGTGTGTGTGTCTGTGAGTGTGTCTCTGATAGATAGTAGAAACTCATTCCTAGTTGTGTGTGTCTGTGAGTGTGTCTCTGATAGATAGTAGAAACTCATTCCTAGTTGTGTGTGTGTGTGTCTGTGAGTGTGTCTCAGATAGATAGTAGAAACTCATTCCTAGTTGTGTGTGTGTGTGTGTGTCTGTGAGTGTGTCTCAGATAGATAGTAGAAACTCATTCCTAGTTGTGTGTGTGTCTGTGAGTGTGTCTCTGATAGATAGTAGAAACTCATTCCTAGTTGTGTGTGTGTGTCTGTGAGTGTGTCTCAGATAGATAGTAGAAACTCATTAGTAGTTGTGTGTTTGTCTGTGAGAAGGAGAGGAGGAAAGAGGACAACACAAAGCTCAGAGCAGAGACAGGTAGACTCATACTACAGACTCAGACTACAGACTCAGACTACAGACTCAAACAACAGACTCAGACTACAGACTCAAACAACAGACTCAGACTACAGACTCAGACTACAGACTCAGACTACAGACTCAGACTACAGACTCTGACTACAGACTCAGACTACAGATTCAGACTATAGACTCAAACTACAGACTCAAACTACAGACTCAAACTACAGACTCAGACTACTCAGACTACAGACTCTGACTACAGACTCAAACTACAGACTCTGACTACAGACTCAGATTACAGACTCAAACTACAGACTCTGACTACAGACTCAGACTACAGACTCAAACTACAGACTCAAACTACAGACTCAAACTACAGACTCAAACTACAGACTCAGACTACAGACTCAGACTCTGACTACTGACTCAGACTACAGACGCAGACTACAGACAACAGACTCAAACTACAGACTCTGACTACAGACGCAGACTACAGACTACAGACTCAAACTACTGACCTAAACTACAGACTCATACTACAGACTCAGACTACAGACTCAGACTACAGACTCTGACTACAGCCTCTGACTACAGACTCCGACTAGAGACTCAGACTACAGACTCAAACTACAGACTCAAACTACTGACTCAAACTACAGACTCAGACTACAGACTACAGACTCTGACTATAGACTCAGACTACAGACTCAAACTACAGACTCAAACTACAGACTCAGACTACAGACTCAGACTACAGACTCTGACTACAGACTCAAACTACAGACTCAGACTACAGACTCAGACTCTGACTACAGACTCAGACTACAGACGCAGACTACAGACTACAGAATATAGACTCAAACTACAGACTCTGACTAAAGACTCAAACTACAGACTCAGACTACAGACTACAGACTCTGACTACAGACTCAGACTACAGACTCAAACTACAGACTCAAACTACTGACTCAAACTACAGACTCAGACTACAGACTACAGACTCTGACTACAGACTCAGACTACAGACTCAGACTACAGACTCAAACTACTGACTCAAACTACTGACTCAAACTACAGACTCAGACTACAGACTCAAACTACTGACTCAAACTACAGACTCAGACTACAGACTCAGACTACAGAATACAGACTCAGACTACAGTCTCACCGTCTTCATGTTCCCAGATGTTAGAAACAGATGTTGCTCTAAGAGTGTAACTCTCTGTGTAGAGAACAGTTAGTAGGGTGTGCGTGTGTGTGTCTGTGTGTGTGTCTCTCTGTGTGTAGTTGTGTCTGTGTGTTTGTGTGTGTGTCTCTCTGTGTGTAGTTTTGTCTGTGTATGTGTGTGTGTGTGTAACTGTGTGTGTAGAGAACAGTTAGTAGATTAAAAGATGACCCCCCCCAAGTCTTTAATTTAGAGAGTCGACCTGCAGCAGAACTTCATCATCTGGTCAACGACTCACACAAGACTTTATATACACACACACATGGAGACTCTGCAGAGGGGAGTGTGTGTGTATGTGTGTGTGTGTCTCTGTCTGTGTGTGTGTCTCTGTGTGTATGTGTGTATGTGTGTGTGTCTCTCTGTGTGTGTGTTTATGTATGTGTGTCTGTGTGTGTATGTGTGTGTATTTATGTGTGTTTTTGTGTGTCTGTGTGTGTATCTGTTGGTGTGAGTGTGTGTGTGTGATTTATGTATATATATAATACAAATGATTAAATTAAAGGGATATAGTATAACCAACATAAAGACATAAAATGTAATATAAAAAGCGTGGTGAGTATGTAAGATAAAAACAGAGAAATTAAACTAATAATAATAAAATCTGTAAACATGTTTTAATGTGTGAATATGATTGGTGGAGCTCTGCTTGTAGTTCCTGCTGATGTCACCAGAGGGCGCCATGACGTCACTCACCAGCTCAGAGATGACAACTAACTGAGGACTTTGGGTTAGTTTGATTGATCTTTATTTTAGTATTTCTCTCTAAAATAACAAATAACAACATTACCAATAATCAGTAACATTATAAACCATTAAAATAACTTTTAACTGAAGTTTAATTTTCTGTTTATCACTGCTGGTTGTTATAAAGAGTTACTGCTCCTCTGATTTCTGTTGTCACAGTGTTTCTGGTTCTACAGGATTCTTTCTGTCTCCTCCTCCTCCTCTTTCTCCTGATGAAGCTAAACAGGTTTGTTGTTTTGCTGTCAGAGTCAAAGGTTTCAGTCGACACACACGATAAGATGTCTCGGTGTCCCAGAGGTCTTCCAGGTCGAGCTGCAGCGTGAGAAACCCTCCAATCAGAGCAGTCCAGTACGTAAGTCTTTCACTTTTTCATTTTCATATTGTGTTGAGTTCAGGGAGCAGAGAGTCAGTCTGTTTTCTCTCCACGTTAGTTATCTGCTCAGCCAGCTGCTGGAACTCCACACTGTGCTATTAGTACTTTTACTGCAGTAACATCTCTGAATACTTTAATCTCAGAAGGAAAGCTTGTACTTGTTATTGTCCTCCATTTATCTGACAGCATGTTACTCTGCACATTCACAGTTTACACACAAAGTATGAATCAGCAGTAAAACATGATGTAATAGACTACAATTTTGGTGAGGAGGAAAGTGGCATGTCCATTTTCAAAGGGGCCTGTTGACCTCTGACCTCCAGGTATCTGAATGGAAATGTTTCTCTGGGCCGAGGCTTCTCTTCACAGACACGCCCGCTCTATGATAATCCATCCAGTTATTAGGCTCGTTGGAGATGAGCCAGGTCTGCGCAGAATGAATCACCGACTTGATCCAGACTTGCTCTGCCGTCATGCACACGTGGGCAATGATAACCTCACGAGATCAACCTGATGTGCGACGTTAGAAGTCAGAGAGACTGAATCTGATCAGATTACAGATCATCTACAGTCTGTTTTTAATTAAAATCAACAACAGATCACATGTGGAGCATTTTGACAGCTACTCTGTCATAATAAAAACAGCTGGAGACAGTGTACGAGGTACTGCCGCCTGCTCTCGTCTACTTTACAGGCGAGGCGCAGCTCATCTGGAACAAGCCTATTATCAGGCAGCTGATGTCCTGCAGGCCTGTCTGCTCTCACGCAGCCTTGTTGGCTGAAAACTTGTTCTGCATCTTTTCAATGTAGCTCCTCTTCGCTCCTCTTATCTCTTTAGTCAGAGTGTTTCTGGTTCTCCAGGATTCTTTGTCTCCTCTTCCTCCTCCTGACGAAGCTGCCTGAGTTCAGCTAGAAACCGGTTAGTTCTGGCTCTCCTGTTAATTGATGAAACTCAGTAATGCCCCTTTGGCTCCCAGCCCTCAATGTGCTGTCTGTAATGTGGAGTTCTCTGCTGAGGTTTTCTCTGTTAAAGTCTAGAGAACAGCAAGCAGAGAGTCTGTCTGTTTTCTCTCCACGTTAGCTATCTGCTCAGCCAGCTGCTGTAACTTCACACTGTGCCATTAGTACTTTTACTGAAGTAACATGTTTAAATTTTTTATTTCTCTGGTTATGAATGCATTTGTGTAGTTTTTTATTATTTGTATACTACATGTATAAAGTAAATATATTTTCTTGACATAATGCTTAAAACAAAGGATTCCACATATTTTTCCAGAGCATTAAGCTGTTGTGCAGACTTCACCTTCTTTGAACTAGTTTGTGTCTACATTCTTTAAATCTTTCAGTCAGTAATGGAGCATTGACAGAGCAGTCACTGACAACAGCAACCACAGTCACACAGAGGGAATAAACCAAGGGGGGTAAGCCATTTTGATGCTACCTAGCTCTCCCCTCCCGTTAGCATCACATTGACTGGCATTCATTTTGACGTCACTTTGACAGCAAATAACTTTACATCTGAAGCGTTTAAAGACTATATTTGTCCGTTGTTTATTTCTAAAGAAACACAACAATGTATAAAAGGCTCCATTACCTTGTACCTCACGTTATGGCTCCGTAGCAGACGCTTTTATAAAAATAGGCTAACGATTGGGTCATAACCACGAGACTTACTGTCACACAGTAGAGGAATTAACGTATAGTACAGGAGAAGCTCACAGGCAGTTTGGACTTCCATTAGCTGTTTAGGTTTAATTACTAATGTTAACTAGCATGTTAGTGATCAGTAATTAGCCTGTGTCTATGTTATCTCCTTACATACACCTACGCTCTCCGTCTCTGTAAGATTGGGAATGATTGAGATTTCTCTTGGCACAGCTACCAGAAGACTTCTGAAAACTTTGTTTTGGAAGAAACAAAGCTCTTATTGTGAAAGTTTGCTTCCTGACAGGTGGAGCTGTGACGCATCAGAAAAAAACAACTCACCTGAGTTGTTTTACGTCGACATTTTGGACTGTTTGATGAAACTGTAAGTAGCTGTTTGATACTTTAACAACAAGTTAGTCTTTCGTCTCTTCAGGGTTAGTTTCTGGCTCTGTAATGTTAAATAATAATAATAAATAAATATAAAGTTTCTACATCACTGCTTATTTCCTGAGGAAGATTGGATGACTCTTGTGTTGAAGATAAATCTCCATGTTGTAACATGAAGTACTACAGAGGAGGTTTTAAATCCTTTGCCAGGTGTTTATATGTCTGTCTGTCCCAACCGTGAGGCTGCAGTCGGGAAACTTTACAGCTGTGTAGTTGAGCTCTAAATGAAGCTGAGTTTGAAGATGGGGCGGGGGGGTCTGAGCCTTTCTCCTGCTGTCAGAAAACACACCGTTGTCTCCACCAGCGTAAAGTCAGACACAACAGGACTCTACTGTTTCCTCTAGAGCCTTTCAGAATAAAATGTAGTGACCTAAATGCCTCTGTTACTGTTGTAGTAATGTGTGGAGGAGGAGAAGTGTCTTTAATGTAATTGTTTTTAACGTCTCAGGCAAGGTTTCTCCACCATTCGAGCCGTTTTAGGTACCACCTAACTGAATTAATGTGAAGTCAATGTGATCATCAAAACTAAACTTTTCTCAGATTTTATGATTGTAGTCAGACTTCTTTAGCTTTAAGTGTGATTTTAATCTTTCTGAGTGTTATTTGTTTATCAGATGATCTAGCTTTTCCAACGTTTAAGACACACATATGGTAATAATAACAGTCCAACATTATGCAAAATTGTATATTTTTTTATTGAAAAACGTAAACTTTTCTTGAAAGACAAACCATAAACTCCTCGCAACTGAATATTTGGACCTCAGTCTTCTACAAAACCTAGAACAAACACTGACTGGACAGTAAAGAGAGAATGATTTTCAGTCTTGGCTCCATTAGTCCAAATTTCATTTTATTGTGAAAATCTGCTCCTGTTGCAGCCTTTCCTGCCTGCTTCCTGACAGGTGGAGCTGTGACTCATTCCAGGAAACAGCTCACCTGTGTCAGAGATTTCTCTCCAGGTGGAGAGTGACCCTCTTCTTTGGACTGTTTGAAGAAACTGTAAGTTGCTGTTTGGTACTTTAATAACACGTTACTCTTTGGTGTCTTCAGGGTTAGTTTTTGGCTCTGTAATGTTAAATATAATGTTTCTACTTCACTTCTTATTTCCTGAGAAAGTTTGGATGACTCTTGTGTTGAAGATAAATCTACATGTTGGTGATTTACTGGAATCAAACAGCTGATCTTAATTTCCTTTCTCCTTCTGTCAGAAAACAAACGGTCGTCTCCATCAGAGTAAAGTGAGACACAACACAACTCTACTGTTTCTGATAAAAGGTTCAAGGTTCAGCTTTATTGGCATTATACAACATAATTGTCCAATTAAATGCAATCGTCATTTACAGCTGACTCTGATGAATTTAAGTTACCAATCGGGCTGCCTCTGTGGACTTTCGGCTAAAATATCGGAAAGAAAGTCAAAAATATCGTTAAGAAAGTCAAAAATAATTCCAAAAAGGCGACAAAAACCTTAAGAAAGGAACAAAAACTTGTAAAAAGCCCCCCTCCATAAATCCTGCCTATGTATACATAGTTTTCTCTCCACGTTAGTTATCTGGGCATTAGGGCTCAACCATGTGGGGGAAAAAATCTAATTGTGATTTTTCTGCCAAGTTAGTCTTTGGTCTCTTCAGGGTTAGTTTCTGGCTCTGTGATGTTAAATATAATGTTTCTACTTCACTTCTTATTTCCTGAGAAAGTGTTAAGGACACTTGTGTTGAAGATCAGAAATCTGTCTGCAGCAGTTAGTGTCGATCGTTCTATTCACTGACAGGACTGATGTGGAGACAACATGACTCAGCTCTTTTATTCTCTAACTAAACCAACTAATATGGCACTGCATCACTATGAGCTGGCACTCCTCCAACATGAACTAGTGGCACTTCTTTACATTACATGTCATTTAGCTGACGCTTTTATCCAAAGCGACTTGCAATTGATATTTATGTCAGAGGCCACACACCTCAGGAGCAACTAGGGGCTCAGGGACACATTTGTTGATGTATCACAGAGGGAATTGAACCCAGATCTCCCACACCAAAGGCATGTTTCATATCCACTGCGCCATCACCACTCATAGATGACCACCTTTATGAAGCAACTCAGTGTTCAAATTCAATAACATGTTATTTGTATTGTCCAATTCTAATCAGGACACTCTACAAATAGATTAGGTGTAGACCAAACTCTCAGCAATCAGTGGCAAGAAAAAAACTTCTGACGTCTAAATTCTTGCATTCAGATATTTCATTTCATTTTCGTTATTTATACAGGAAAAATGTAAAAGTAACAATAAGTTACAATATAAATGGCCATTTACTATATTATATATACTGTGTGTGTGTGTGTGTGTGTGTGTGTATATATATATATTAGTATGCACAAATTTAATTTATAAAAGTTGTAGGTTTACACAGAATGAATCTGTATCTCGACGCTCTTTTAAATGTCCTCGTCTTAATCCACATTAAAAAATCCACAGGACCTCCCGGTAAAAGTTTAGTTATTTATGTTTACACAAGGAAAAAATAGAAGAGTGCAAAATCAACTTCCAAAAAATGATGTAGAGAGCCAGAGAGAGAAGGTAAGAATGGTAAAGGAAATTGTAATTGAAGAAATTCTTAGTTGACTAAAACTCAAAGGATTTGATGGACTAATGGATAGTTGATTTAATGGACAGGTCTGTTAAACAGAGTTTCTCCTCAAAGACTCATGCAAAAGCTCCACTTTAAATCCTGTTTTTACATTTGATACACAGGACAGAAAGGTGAGACTGATTGTCATAATGGAGTATTGTCTCCATTAGAGGAAGAAAGATGACATTAGTCCTGGAGTCTTTCCAATGTTCCTGTTCTCCCAGAAAGAGAATGAATGACAGAGCAGGATGAGCAGAGAGAGAAATCATTCAGTGAAGAGATTGAGACTTTTTTTTTCTGCTTGATGGCTTCTAGTTTCTCCAGCAGCTTCTGTTTCTGGAGATTAAAAAGTGGTCTTCCTCTCTTTCTAACAGGACCCATCAGAGGCCAGACACTGCTGAACCTGAACCCAGCTGTGTGTCCATGAAGAGTCACCGGTCAATGGAGATACCACTACTTTAAAAAAAGACCTTTAAGGCAGAGTCAAGTAGAAATGGAGGAGAGCGATGGAGAGATGGAGAGACTTGAAAGGCAGAAGCTGCAAATTGAAAGGGAAATTGAAATGTTACGAAGGTCACCTGAACGCGATATTAACTTTAAAGGAGAGCGACCCTCTGCTGAAAAGAGGTAAGCTGTTAATATTGTAATATTACTGAATCATGTTTTAACTTTTATGTTTCCAGAGAAGTTTTGGGGGTTTATTTTGAGCATCTTTCTTCTTCACATATATTTATATTCTGACATCTGAAAGGTGTGCAGTTAAACCAGTCTTCAACTCTTGACTTTAGGTAAATATTGGATCTGGTTTGGTCCAATATATTCTCTTGTGTTTTAGCTTTTTAACCCAGTTATTTATATAGTTTATTGAACTTCTTTGTGTTAATCTTGTTTTATTTACTGCTTGAATCTCCAACAGTTTTTGTTTCTGAATAATAAAAAGTGAATTTCCATCCCTGTTGGTCTTACTCTCTGTCTAACAGGATCCATCAAAGACCAAACTCTGCTGAACCTGAACCCAGCTGTGTGTCCTTCAAGAGCGACTGCTCAGAGGATCGCCTCTTTGACTTTAAACAACAACAACCCTCTGATGGAAAGAGGTAAGCTGTTAAAATTATAATATTGCTGATTCATGTTTAAACTTTTATGTATCCAGAGAAGTTTAGAATTTTCTTTTTCTTCTTCACATATATTTATAATCTCACATCTGAAAGCTGTCCAAGTAAGAACTTCAATTTTAGATCTCAATTTAATATTGGACCTGGTTTGGTCCAATATTATCTGGTGTTTTAGCCTTTTAAATCTCCCTTAGCCATAGGGTAGGCTAACAATCATCCTTTCAGGGTAACTTCATATGCACATTCCCCCTCGAGAACCAGCGACCCTTGGTAAGTGTTTATGTCACCTGGGTCAGGACAATATTTGCCATGAAAAGACTTCTGCCATTTGAGTCTGGACACTTAAGGCCAAGTTTCAGTGAGTGGCTTCATGACCAGATTTTTCCCCCCCAAGTCTCCTGACCCAAATTGCTAAAAATGCAAAATTCTCCGCAAAAGTTGGATGTCATATCAGAAATCAAAAAGGGGAAGCAAAAAAAGGGAACCACCATCCAACAGAATCCTCTGTTAGGGTCAGCAGCTCTCCCTAACTACAAACAGGCCATCTAAGCTCTGCTTCCCCCTCCTGAATTGGCTGTTTGCCAAAATTATTTTGAGGCCAACCAACCGAAGGTTTTTAACCGTTGATTCACCAAAACGTTTTCTACCTACAAATGTTTGCTTCCATGACCACAAAAGCTGCAGAACTCCTGGCATCATGTCAGCTGCTTCAGGAGTCGTTATAGCCCTTGCTTACTTCTTAGTTTTTTGTTGATTCACAGTGGGGTTAGCAGTACCACCAACACTTTAATGTCAGGGTTTACTATCTGATTCAATGCTGTAATCAACACTTTAAGTCAGAGGACCTTTACCTTGTGTTTTTCTCTGTGTGGACATACATGATGTGAGCTAAACATTCCTGATTCCTCCACAGAGTGGACCAGGAGAGCTCAGAGGTTCCCATTGGTCAGTCTGCCCAGCAGCATAAAACACACCTGGACTCCATATTTATGGTCTGTACATGTATAACTACTTTTACATCTATTCTGTTCACAATCCTCTCCATGCTGCACATTTTAGACCAGAGGATTGTCAGTCTGTACAACATGGATCTGATGTTTCCTGCCATGATTTCAGTTTGATTTGATTAATATAATCTTCTGTTCCAGCTGCTGGAGGACAACATCGTCACTTTTGTGAAGAACGAGCTGAAGAAGATCCAGAAGCTTCTGAGTCCAGATTACCCAGAATGCTCAGAGAGTCAGAGGGAGGATGAGAATGAAGAGCAGAGGAGGAGCATAGAGGCATTTCTGAAGATCACACTGTACTTCCTGAGGAGAATGAAGCAGGACGAGCTGGCTGACCGTCTGCAGCGCAGTAAGAGGATTTCTCTAAAGAATTAACTTGCTGGACTAATGGGACATTTACTACCGTCTCCAGAGATGGGTCAAAATATGTTCATGTTTCTTTATGAATCACTTACTGATCTTCTTTGTTCTGTATTCATTCAGGAAGTCAAGCTGGAGTTTGTAAGCGTAAACTCAAATCTAAACTAAACAAGAAGTTCCAGTGTGTGTTTGAGGGGATTGCTAAAGCAGGAAACCCAACCCTTCTGAATCAGATGTTCACAGAGATCTACATCACAAAGGGAGGGACTGCAGAGGTCAATGCTGAACATGAGGTCAGACAGATTGAAACAGCAACCAGGAATCCAGACAGACCAGAAACAACAGTCATATGTAAAGACATCTTTAAAGCCCCACCTGGAAGAGATGAACCAATCAGAACAGTGCTGACAAAGGGAGTGGCTGGCATTGGGAAAACAGTCTTAACACAGAAGTTCACTCTGGACTGGGCTGAAGACAAAGCCAACCAGGACATCCAGTTCACATTTCCCTTCACCTTCAGAGAGCTGAATGTGCTGAAAGAGAAAAAGTACAGCTTGGTGGAACTTGTTGATTACTTCTTTAGTGAAACCAAAGAAGCAGGAATCTGCAGGTTTGAAGAGTTCCCGGTTGTGTTCATCTTTGATGGTCTGGATGAGTGCCGACTTCCTCTGGACTTCCTCAACACTGAGATCCTGACTGATGTTACAGAGTCCACCTCAGTGGATGTGCTGCTGACAAACCTCATCAGAGGGAATCTGCTTCCCTCTGCTCGCCTCTGGATAACCACACGACCTGCAGCAGCCAATCAGATCCCTCCTGCGTGTGCTGACATGGTGACAGAGGTCAGAGGGTTCACTGACCCTCAGAAGGAGGAGTACTTCAGGAAGAGATTCAGAGATGAGGAGCAGGCAAGCAGAATCATCTCTCACATCAAGAAATCACGAAGCCTCCACATCATGTGCCACATCCCAGTCTTCTGCTGGATCACTGCTACAGTTCTGGAGGACATGTTGAAGACCAGAGAGGGAGCAGAGCTGCCCAAGACCCTGACTGAGATGTACATCCACTTCCTGGTGGTTCAGTCCAAAGTGAAGAACATCAAGTATGAAGGAGGAGCTGAGACAGATCCACACTGGAGTCTAGAGAACAAGAAGATGACCGAGTCTCTGGGAAAACTGGCTTTTGAGCAGCTGCAGAAAGGCAACCTGATCTTCTATGAATCAGACCTGACAGAGTGTGGCATCAATATCAGAGCAGCCTCAGTGTACTCAGGAGTGTTCACACAGATCTTTAAAGAGGAGAGAGGACTGTACCAGGATAAGGTATTCAGCTTCGTCCATCTGAGTGTTCAGGAGTTTCTGGCTGCTCTTCATATCCATCTGACCTTCACCAACTCTGGAGTCAACCTGCTGTCAGGAAAACAAACAACATCAACACAGTTCTACCAGAGTTCTGTGGACGAGGCCTTACAGAGTCCAAATGGACACCTGGACTTGTTCCTCCGCTTCCTCCTGGGTCTTTCACTGCAGACCAATCAGAGTCTCCTACGAGGTCTGCTGACACAGACAGGAAGTAGCTCAAAGACGAATCAGGAAACAGTCAAGTACATCAAGGAGAAGATCAGTGAGAATCTGTCTGCAGAGAGAAGCATCAATCTGTTCCACTGTCTGAATGAACTGAATGATCATTCTCTAGTGGAGCAGATACAACGGTCCCTGAGATCAGGACATCTCTCCACAGATAAACTGTCTCCTGCTCAGTGGTCAGCTCTGGTCTTCATCTTACTATCATCAGAAGAAGATCTGGAAGTGTTTGACCTGAAGAAATACCGTGCTTCAGAGGAAGCTCTTCTGAGGCTGCTGCCAGTGGTCAAAGCCTCCAACAAAGCTCTGTAAGTGGGATTTATTCATCAATAAATACTCTGATATCTTTAAACAGGAGTTAAATATAATAACTTTTTTACTTCCTGTTGTCTCTCCAGACTGAGTGGCTGTAACCTGTCAGAGAGAAGCTGTGAAGCTCTGTCCTCAGTTCTCAGCTCCCAGTCCTCTAGTCTGAGAGAACTGGACCTGAGTAACAACGACCTGCAGGATTCAGGAGTGAGGCTGATCTCTGATGGACTGAAGAGTCCACACTGCACACTGGAGACTCTCAGGTTATTCAACCTTTTATTAAAAAAAGACTGCTACCTAAGCTCTTAAGTTTCTTAATTCATCAATTATTAAATGGACTGTCTGAATATCCTCTTTAGGTTGAGTGGCTGTAATCTGTCAGAGAGAAGCTGTGAAGCTCTGTCCTCAGTTCTCAGCTCCCAGTCCTCTAGTCTGAGAGAGCTGGACCTGACTAACAACAATCTGCAGGATTCAGGAGGGAAGCTGATCTCTGATGGACTGAAGAGTCCACATTGCACACTGGAGACTCTCAGGTCAGGATTCATTAACCCATTCAGCTGATGACCATTTAAAGTCTGATTAACTTTAGTTGACAAAACAACTAATATGTAGCTTTGTGTCTGTTTATATGATAAACTTGGGCAGTCATTTTTAATTATGTAATTATTAATTTCTAGACTCAGAATTACTTTCCATGAGGATTTTTCATTGTTTACTTTTGTTGTTAAATAATTAAAAACCACAGCAGCACAGATTATTTTAAATATTTATTCTTAATCTGGACCAAAATGTACCTGGACAGCAAGCTCCCCGTGTTGACAGAGGGTTCCTGTGTGTTGTTCTGTGTGTTTGCAGTCTGTCAGGCTGTCTGATCACAGAGGAAAGCTGTACTTCACTGGTCTCAGCTCTGAGCTCCAACCCCTCACATCTGAGAGAGCTGGACCTGAGCTACAATCATCCAGGAGACTCAGGAGTGAAGCTACTGTCAGCGGGACTGGAGGATCCTCTCTGGAGACTGGACACTCTCAGGTACAAACACTGATGAACAAAAAGGAGATATTTGTGTATGAAGTTTTAAAGGAGAACATCTCTAAAATAACTAAAATGATAACTCCCTTTTGTTAATAATTTATGTAATTTGGACACATCTCTGTATGTTAAAGGCACTGTCCGTGGTTTTAAGAAACATCCTGTTTTTCCCTCTTTCCCGGGATCAAGTCAGTTCCAACTCAACAGAAAGGTCCAGCTAGAGGCTAGCTAGAGGTTTACAATGTCAATGTCCCATCCTTACTGTACACAGCTTGGATGGTTCCCCGCTTCCCCCTCTTGAGGTGGCAAACAGTTTTCCAGAAGCACTTTGGTGCCGACCGAAAGTCCTTCTCCATGTCTTCTCCATACTTCTCCCACACCCGCTGCTTTGCCTCTTTCACGGCAGAGGCTGCAGCCCTTCGGGCCCTTCGGTACCCTGCAACTGCCTCCGGAGTCCTCCAGGATAACATATCCCGGAAAGACTCCTTCTTCAGTCGGACGGCTTCCCTGACCACCGGTGTCCACCACGGTGTTCGTGGGTTACCGCCCCTTGAGGCACCTAAGACCCTAAGACCACAGCTCCTCGCCGCAGCTTCAGCAATGGAAACTTTGAACATTGTCCACTCGGGTTCAATGCCCCCAGCCTCCACAGGGATGCACAAAAAGCTCCGCCGGAGGTGTGAGTTGAAAGTCTGTTGGACAGGGGCCTCCTCCAGACGTTCCCAATTTACCCGCACTACACGTTTGGGCTTACCAGGTCTGTCCAGAGTCTTCCCCACTCCCCTGACCCAACTCACCACCAGATGGTGATCGGTTGACAGCTCTGCCCCTCTCTTCACCCGAGTGTCCAAAACATACGGCCTCAGATCAGATGAAACGATTATGAAATCGATCATTGACCTTCGGCCTAGGGTGCTCTGGTACCAGGTACACTTATGAGCATCCCTATGTTCGAACATGGTGTTCGTTATAGACAATCCATGACTAGCACAGAAGTCCAACAACAAACAACCACTCTGGTTTAGATCAGGGAGGCCGTTCCTCCCAATCACGCCTCCAGGTGTCTCCATCATTGCCCACGTGTGCGTTGAAGTCCCCCAGCAGAACAATGGAGTCCCCCACTGGAGCCCCATGCAGGACTCCAGTCAAGGTCTCCAAGAAGGCAGAATACTCCGAACTCCTGTTTGGTGCATATGCACAAACAACAGTCAGAGTTTTCCCCCACAACCCGCAGGCGTGGGGAGGCGACCCTCTCGTCCACCGGGGTAAACTCCAACACAGCGGCGCCAGCCGGGGCTTGTGAGTATCCCCACACCCGCCCGGCGCCTCACACCCTGGGCAACTCCGGAGAAGAAAAGAGTCCAACCCCTATCCAGGAGTATGGTTCCAGAACCAAGACTGTGCGTAGAGGTAAGCCCCACCAGATCTAACCGGTAGCGCCCACCTCCCGCACCAGTTCCGGCTCCTTCCCCACAGAGAGGTGACGTTCCACGCCCCCAGAGCCAGCGCCTGCCGCCCGGGTCTGGTCCGTCGAGGCCCCTGACCTTCACTGCCACCCATGTGGCATCGCACCCGACCCCAACAGTTCCTCCCACAGGTGGTGGGCCCATGGGCTGGAGAGATGGGAGCCACGTAGCTTGTTCGGGCTGTGCCCGGCGGGCTCCGTGGCAAACCTAGCCACCAGGCGCCGCCGACGAGCCCGCCGCCTGGGCCTGGCTCCAGATGGGGGCCCCGGGCTTCCTCCGGGCAGGGTCACTCCATCTCTGCCTAGCTTTTTCATTGGGGTTTTTGAACCATTCTTTGTCTGGCCCCTCACCTGAGACCACTTTGCCTTGGGAGACCCTACCAGGAGCACAAAGCTCCAGACACCACAGCCCTCAGGTTCACAGAGACACACAAACCTCTCCACCACGATAAGGTGATGGTTCACGGAGAGGACATTCACCAACCTACTTTATTCTACTAAAAAGATTAATTCGTAAAGATAAAGGAAAACATATTTTGAATGGCAGTAATTAACTGATACATATCAAATCAATTCTTTATTTGCAGGCCTAATCATCCAGTTTAGTAGATTAATAAATGGCATATTGATCCAAACTTTTCTGAATACATTTTCTTTTCTTAGTTGTATTTTAAGCCTCAATGAACAGACACAGATACACGCAAAGGTTAAGTTGAAAGGCAAAAACAGCATCAAGAATGTTAACATCGGGCATGAAAATGGGTCAGGGGTGAAAAATCTGAGAAGGATATTACCCCTCTAGGGGGGTCTGGGGGCATGCTCCCCCGGAAGAACATTTTAAATATTACATATTTCAAAGCATCAATCTGATGCATTTTGAGATGCATTTTTTGCCAAACACTGTAATATTTCAATATGCACTCATTAAAGTTAATTTGACTGGCAAAACAGTTAGTGTTTCTGACATTACACAATAATAAAAGTCTGTGTGTGTGTGTGTGTGTCTTTGTATGTGTGTGTGTGCGTTTGTGTGTGTGTGTGAGAGTGTGTGTGTGTGTGTGTATGTCTATACAGTATGTGTGTGTCTGTGTGTGTGTCTTTGTGTGTGTGTGTGTGTGTGTGTGTGTACGTGCGTGCATGCGTTAAATGAACGCTTTCAAAACTGTGTGCGTGTGTCTCTCTCTCTCTGTCTGTCTGTCTCTCTTTCTGTCTGTCTGTCTCTCTCTCTCTGTCTGTCTGTCTGTGTCTCTCTCTCTCTCTCTCTCTCTTTGTCTCTGTCTCTGTCTGTCTGTCTGTCTGTCTGTCTTTCTCTCTCTCTTTCTGTATGTCTGTCTGTCTCTCTCTCTGTCTGTCTGTCTGTATGTCTGTCTGTCTCTCTCGGTCTGTCTGTCTCTTTCTCTCTGTCTGTGTGGCGGTCTCTCTCTCTATGTCTGTCTGTCTGTCTCTCTGTCTGTCTGGCGGTCTCTCTCTCTGTCTGTCTGTCTGTCTGTCTGTCTGTCTCTCTGTCTGTCTGTCTCTCTGTCTGTCTGTCTGTCTGTCTCTCTTTGTCTCTGTCTCTCTCTGTCTGTCTCTCTCTTTCTGTCTGTCTCTCTCTCTCTAGTAAGAACTTCTCTTATGATTGGACTCTTTAAAGGAAATTAAACTGAACTACATATAGTAATTGATTGACAGCCCAAATATGAATATAAATGAGTAAATTCCAGCCCTACATTAGATCAGATGAAGCTGTGTGTGAGAGAGTGATGTAATGCCCCCCCCCTCCTCCTTTCAGGGTGGAGCCTGCTGGAGTCAGATGGTTGACACCAGGTCTGAGGAAGTGTAAGTCTGTTTTACATTTCATTCATGGAACTGTGACATCACTCCTTCAACCCTCTGATGTCATCATCAAAGTGCTGATTGGTTAATAACTGCAGCTGTGTTGTGTCTCCTTCTCTCCGTCAGATTCCTGTGAACTCACACTGGACACAAACACAGTGAACAGAAAACTCAAACTGTCTGACAACAACAGGAAGGTGACACGTGTGGAGGAGGATCAGCCATATCCTGATCATCCAGAGAGGTTTGACTGGTGGTCTCAGCTGCTGTGTAGAGATGGTCTGACTGGTCGCTGTTACTGGGAGGTCCAGAGGAGAGGAGAGGTTTATATATCAGTGAGTTACAGAGGAATCAGGAGGAGAGGAGTAAGTGGAGACTGTGGGTTTGGATGGAATGATCAGTCCTGGAGTCTGTTCTGCTCTGATGGTGGTTACTCTGTCCGTCACAATAACAGAGAAACATCCATCTCCTCCTCCTCTGTCTGTGGTAGAGTAGCAGACATCTCCTCCCCCCCCTCTGGTAGAGTAGCAGTGTATGTGGACTGTCCTGCTGGCTCTCTGTCCTTCTACTCAGTCTCCTCTGACTCACTGATCCACCTCCACACCTTCAACACCACATTCACTCAGCCTCTCTATCCTGGGTTCAGGTTCTGGTCTGGTTCCTCAGTGTCTCTGTGTCCTCTGTAGGACGGAGAGTCTCCTCCTGTTTCTCACTGCTGATCAGTTGAGTCTGTACAGGATCACACTTACAGAAATACTTCAGGTTATTGTTATGAACTAATGAATGAACTTTGTATAAAATAATTCAGAATGATTGAACAGATTCCTGGTGAACATTGTAAACTTCTTCCACTTCCTGTCCTTTAAAGATGGAAGCTGTGATCATGAAAGTGTAAAAATGTGTCATGTTTAGTTTTGATTTCTGTCTCTTTTCACAATAAAAGCATAAAGTTACTGTGATGTGTTTGTGTTACGTTTAATAACATCCAAACCATAGACTGTATGTATGAATATAATAGTAATATTTACAGTCTATGATCCAAACAATTTCTTAATGAGATTCTGCAGATGTTTAAAGGTTGATCAGCACAACCTTGACACAGACACACATATGTATAATACCGTGTGTGTATATAGTCTATGAATACTATTCCTAATATGTGTGTGTGTGTGTGTGTGCTCCTTTTTTTTAAAGATCTTTATTAAAGTTTTACAGGTTACAAAGGCTACATTAAACATACAGTAAAGCGCAGCAGGCACAGGCGGGGGAGAGAGAGATACTCGTTTCTCTTCCAGAAAAATTCCCATTCACCGTCTCACTTCACCTTCAACGGAAATGTTCAGTTTAAGGTGAATTAGAGCAGTCGTTTGCCCGCTAGCTCACTTAGCAACGCCTCAGCTATCGTGTCAACCCGCAGTACCACGAGCTGCCTGTTGTGGTGCTCTGTCAGGTCAGCGCTAGTTGGTCCTCTAGTTACCCAGAATAGGTGACTGTGGGCTGGGCACACAGCACCGCAACCTGCCGGTCGTGGTGCTCCGTCAGGGCATGGCCGTGTGTGGTACACATGAGTGGGGGCGGGGGGGGGGTAAACTAGAGCCAGTACCTTCTGCAGAGCATCTCTGGCATCAGCAGCCTCTTCTTCTGCTCTCTGTCTGTCCAACTGCTGCCTCTCCAGCGCCCCCTACAGGAGGACAGGAGGACAGAGGGAAAGACATGCAGCGATTTCACAGGAAGACGTAGAAAAGGAGGTCAAGTCCAGTAGAACACTGTCTGTCCCTATTTGAACCATCTGAGGTCACGGTGTGAAGCACCTGGTGCAGGTGTGTTTAGGGAGGGTCCAAATCCACTTTCACTAGTCTGACGGCAGTAAAAAGGGTCTGTGTGCCGGGCGCCTGGTCCTAAAGGGTTGGACTTAGTGTCTTCATTAATCAGAGGGGTGTTTTGGGCGTAACATGCAATCAACCAATCAGAGTTCATCTCCCATTCCCTTTAAAAGCCAGGCGCGTTTGGACCTTGGAGCATTGTTGTTATGATGGAGGATATGCACCCTAATATTATTATTAGTAATCTTCTGCATGTGTGTGTGCTGCTGTGTGTCCCTGTGTGTGTGTGTGTGTGTGTGTGTGTGTGTGTGTGTGTGTGTGTTGCTGTGTGTCCCTGTGTGTGTGTGTGTGTGTGTGCTGCTGTGCGTCCCTGTGTGTGTGTGTGTGTGTGTGCTGCTGTGTGTCCCTGTGTGTGTGTGTGTGTGTGCTGCTGTGTCCCTGTGTGTGTGTGTTTGTGTGTGTGTGCTGCTGTGTGTCCCTGTGTGTGTTTGTGTGTGTGTGTGTGTGTGCTGTGTGTCCCTGTGTGTGTGTGTGTGTGTGTGCTGCTGTGTCCCTGTGTGTGTTTTGTGTGTGTGCTGCTGTGTGTCCTGTGTGTGTGTGTGTGTGTGTGTGTGTGTGTGTGTGTGTGTGTGTGTGCGCTGCTGTGTGTCCCTCTGTGTGTGTGTGTGTGCTGCTGTGCGTCCCTGTGTGTGTGTGTGTGTGTGCTGCTGTGTGTCCGTGTCCGTGTGTGTGTGTGTGTGTGTGTGTGTGTGTGTGTGTGTGTGCTGCTGTGTGTCCTGTGTGTGTGTGTGTGTGTGTGTGTGTGCTGCTGTGTGTCCCTGTGTGTGTGTGTGTGTGCTGTGCGTCCCTGTGTGTGTGTGTGTGTGTGTGTGTGTGCTGTGTGTCCGTGTCCGTGTGTGTGTGTGTGTGTGTGTGTGTGTGTGCTGCTGTGTGTCCCTGTGTGTGTGTGTGTGTGTGTGTGTGTGTGTGTGTGAGAGAGAGAGAGAGAGAGAGAGAGAGAGAGAGAGAGAGAGAGAGAGAGAGAGAGAGAGAGAGAGAGAGAGACCTCCAGCTTACATTGGGTTCTCCGAGTGACGAGCTAGCAGCCCCTGGCAGACGCTAGCTGGCTGTCCCGTCACTATATGGAGCTCCTCAACTCCGAAAACTTTGAAGCAAATTGTCAATTCGGCAACGATTTTCGCAAGATATATATTCTTGCGACAACTATATCGAACTATATTCGAAATCTAAAAAGTTCATTTGTCGCTTAAAACGTTCTCAGAAGTGAATTTAGTGATGAATAAGATGGCGAAAATTGTTAAAATTGTCCTGTTGTTGTTCTGCCAAAGAAGTCCCATTCACCTTGTTCTGAATGTGAGAGATATGCATATAAGAACTGGAAATAAATAGAGAGTGAAATAAATACATGTGGACTTATGAAATAAAAGTACCATGAAATAATTAAATTTATTTAATTATGTATTTATTGCCTCATTTATTTATTTGATGATGTATTTCAAAGGCATATTTATTCATTTACTCATGTATTTATGTATTTATTCATTTATTTATGTATTTATTCATTTATTTAATTGTGAATAAAACGGCATTCCATATTTTCGTATATATATTTCCATGATATATCTTAGCAGAAAGTTGAAAAATGTTGCATTTACTTCACACAAGAGCAGCCATTTCCCCTGTTGCCATGGGAACGTTATAAAGTGACGTAATTCATCATCAAAAGCAGGCTGTTGGGGGAATCACTTTTCTTGCTCTTTTTCATCTCTTTTTGCAAGTTCCCGCAATTTCATCGCATAAAATTGCATAAATATCCCACATATTCCATCGCATTTTTTAAGAAAACGTGCCTCATAATCAAGGATTTTTGCCTTCAACAATCACATAAAAACTTGTGTCTCATAAAGTCTTTTCACGTCCAGTTTGGTCCACATAAAGCCCTGAAAAAGTCAGCAAAAAAGTTCCAAAGCTGTCGTAGAATTTAGCAAATCAAGCCAAACTATATGATTACATTTTCTAAGTAGGCTACACTGTTAGACTTTTTATTGTATATTTGCGGTAACTCACTGGCAACGTGTTGCCAGTGAGTTACTGTAACTAACCCATTACAGTACCATAACTGTTCATGTTATTTACAGTATGATGCCCTTACCACAGTTCCATTGTACAGTATAATACCCTTACTGTAACTTGGTTTTACAGTATAATAACCTTACAGTAATTGTACTGTAATTACAATTTCCTAAATTATACTGTAACTGTCATGATGTATTATAGTTTTACTGCAATTGTGGTTCACAGTATATTACACAATTTGGCATTGGTAGTACAAACTATTGATTATTTTACATAAATGCTATTGACTTTAATAAATTCCAAATAATTGACTTTAGTCCATGTACAAAAGTAATACATTTTTATTTTTGTATTAAAACAGGTACAAATACCAAGACCAAGATAATAAAAAAAAAAAACAGACACAATTTACACACAAACAATACTACAACCATGTTTAAGTATCGCCAAACAATGGGCAGCCTTGATGTCTGAGCAATGCAGTTACCATTTGATTTGACTCAAAGAAAACACATGCACATTTTTTAATTAATAACCTAGCCACCAGTTCATCCTTTATCTCGGCAGTTGTTTTTTTTTCTTTGAAATCCTGAGTATGTTTGAAAAATGTTGTATGGTTGTTTACCACAGAGGTGAAGTTGTTGGGCATTTGGTTGGGGAGGGAAGGAGAAGCAGTCTGTTGAGAAGCATTTGTTAAGGACGATGAAGGGGCGGACCCAAGATACTCATGCTTGCTGATCCACATCTGCTGGGGTGGTCCGTCCTGGACTGTATGGGAAGCAGAGAAAGGTCATGAGTTTATCTCATCTAAACTGTTAACAGACTTACAATTTCTGCAAAAACATAGAATATGACAGTATAAAAAATAACACATCAGTCATCAGTAGTAGTAGTTTACAGGGTTTTTCCTCCCCAGATAATTCAAAGGTCTTTCTACTTTCTTTTGCTGTCTGTCGGTCCCAGCACAGTTAAAAAAATGTTTTGATTAATTTTCTAATTTCAGAATTCATACACATTTTTAATATATTTTCATGACTTTTCCATGTCTTTAAGGCATATTTTTATGACCAATCCTCTCAAACATCTGTATAAACATGAAAAGTAGAAATAAAATAAATTACAAAATTTACCACAGTATACAGTATATCCTAAAGTTTACCTTTTTTTCAACCTGGACCCTATTTTCCTATGTTGTTGTATGGTTGTATGTATGTTGTCTAAGTGACAACAATCTTTGACAATCTCTGACAACATTATGGAAAGGATTCCTACCGAGGTCAACAGTTCTTCTGTTAAAGAGTAAGATCTTTTTTCTAAATCATAAAAACATCCCCAAAATTGCTATTGCTAAACCCACCAGACTCGGTGTAAATAAACAGTAACTTTAGATCGTATGGTGGGTTTGGTGATGGTGATTTCAGGGCTGTTTCTTGTTTAAACAAAAAGGATCTTCCGCTTTAACTAAAATGTCTATCTCTGTAGGGATCCTTTCCATAATGTTGTCAGACACTTAGAATAATAATCGAAGACGGTCAGTGGCAAAAACAGAACTTTTAGTGGACGAAATTGACGACGCACATTTGCCCTATATGATTACATTGGAGCCCGGTTCGAAGCTGCAGGTCAGTGTTCTTGCTCAATACTGGACCAATTTCAAAGATTGTTGTTCTTATCAGTCACTTACACAAAAAAAAAAACATATGAAAACTTTAACTAAAATTAAAACAACACTATGTAACTTTTGCTGAGTAACTGTGACCGAGTAACTGTGCATTTAGTTCTGTCGATGTTGGAGCAGGCAGGGTACGTAGCCGCACTGTGTAATCATTTTTCTGATGTTAACTATATTACATCACACAATAAAATGCTTACTTAGTTTGATGTCTTCCACTCAAACTCGGTGAGCCGTTGGAGGAAGGTGGTGACTTGGGAGCTGATGCTCGTCACCTTTCTTTCGACAACTCCCGTATTGCGGCTTGTACCCACTTCGGCCATGCACTTGGTTCCCTCATCTGGGTTGATCCTTAAGATATATAAGATATATCATAATAATCAACAGCAGTCATATTTAAATAGAGATTTAAAGGGGGATAAATGGTATCCCCCTTTAAATATACAGTATATATGGAAGTAAACCTGCCAGCGAGCACATTCGGTTCAGAAAGTCACAGCGAAAACACACCGGGCACGTACGCGTAAGCCATCCTTCTTCTCTCGGCCCTCTCTCTCTCCGATAGAAAGAGACAGGATTTGTGGGGAAAAGTGTGGTAATTGTAGGCTATATACAGTATATGTGTCCGTGTCACTCTCTCTGTCCGTCCATTGGTCTCTCCCTCCTTGGGCCTGATCATGTGTCTCGCTGTGAGAAGTCAAGACAGCCCAAATCCCCATGAACCTACTGTGGTCTTCCTGTATGTGATTAATCAAGGGGGTAAGCTTCGCTTCAGAACTCAAACCTCCTATGGCGCCATTTTGATGCTACAAAGCGATCACCTCCCGTTAGCATTCCACTGATTTGTCATTGTTTGACATTGTTTATTTCTAAAGAAACACGACAATGTATAAAAGGCTCCATTACCTTGTATCTCACGTTACGGCTTGTAACGTTTGTAAAAATAGGCTAACGATTGTGTCATAACCAAGTGACTTACTGTCACATAGTAGAGGAATTACCGTATAGTACAGGAGAAGCTCTCAGGCAGTTTCAACTTACATTAGCTGTTTAAGTTTAATTACTAATGTTAACTAGCATGTTAGTGATCAGTAATTAGCCTGTGTCTATGTTATCTCCTTACATATACCTACACTCTCCGTCTCTGTAAGATTGGGAATGATTGAGATTTCTCTCTCACAGCTACCAGAAGACTTCACACTTTCAGACACGTTGCTCACGTCACATCTACGTTGTCTCTGTCAGTTGGAGGCTGCTCAGTAAAGCAAGAGATCACCGGAAAAGAGCTTCTAATATCCTTCACTGGTCTCCGTCCAGAGACACGGGATCTGGTGGTCCATTCTTATATACTGTCTATGTGAGTAACTGCCTTGCTTGACACATTCTCCGAATGACACGAAATTATTGCTGCAGCTCGCGGGCCGAAGTGGCCGCTCCGTGACTAGTATGAACGGATCGATTGGATGACATAGGCGCTGAAATAAAAATAGCTGCGCTACGCAGGTATGCGCACCGCTCACGTGCCCGGTGTGTTTTCACTGTAAGTTACCACAGTAATAAGGCTCTATATACCCAAGTCTTTTTCTCAGTTGTTTTCTCTTTGTCAGTAAGTGTATAGAGTGCTCATATAGTCCAAACATGTACCATTACCTTTTAAATGCTTTATGCAGATAATTACTTACCTTGTACCAACTCCAGTGTAGTAGATGCTGACTCTTGATATTCAAGATTGAACGCATAAAAGGAGCCAAAGAAGACGACAAAAGCACTGGCGTTAAGTTGGTTAGCTTCAAAGAGGACCTTCCCCTCAATGCTGACCATCCAATGGGTGGAAGACGTCAAACTTCTTCCTAAAAAACAAACAAACATCTTATCTCATTTACAGTGTGTCACAGAATACCAAACATACATGGCTAATAAAACATCCTCCTCTTCTTTAAACCATTTCTCGTACCTAGCATGATCCGCCTTGGTGTGGTGGGCAATGTCACCTCCTGCTCAACTGAAATCTTGGTCGAGGTTGGCTGCAAACTAAAAAAAGAAAAGCATCTCACATATTGGAAATAATTGGTTGTTGTTCTACATATGAAATGATGAAAATTAATATTTTTAAGTGCATGCATGGTGTTATAAAACACAATTACAACAAGATAAAAAAAAAATGCATGCCATGCATTAGTATGCAAGGAACCAGTATAATTTAGGTAACACAGAATGTTATGTGATGCATTAAAAGATTAATCACGTAATAGATAGCTAGATAGCTAACAACAACACTATTTTGTGAAGAAAAACTTAAAGCATAAACCATGGTAGCTAATACGCTCAACTCCTAACACCATATTCTTTGAGTTAAACAATATTTGGCTTAGGTCTCATAAACTAAAAAGGATGAATTCAATGATATCACATTACAGAATGCAACAATACTACTGTAACGTTGGGCACTTTTTTGCTGGACATCTTGATGGTTTTAAGTGGCCAAACTCTGAAGCCAAGGGGAAGAAAATGCTATCTACAAATGCTCCACATTAACATTACTTAAAGACGTCTTCCCTGTCACCCGACATAACTTTTAGAGTGGGTGTTTTTTAAAAAGATGTAATGTTAACATTAGGTGCTATTAAACTAGATGGGCAACTATAGAGGTAACGATTTAATGTTAACTTTACCTCCACTAATGTTAGGTTAATAATGCGGTACATTTTGCTTAATCATGCTAAAACACTGACAAACCAACCCACAGACTCAACATAAGCGTAGGTAATGTTAGCCAAAATGCGGCAACAGCAAGCTAAAAAGCTAGCAGTTACTGACGTTAAACTTCTAGAATATGGGTAACATTTTAATTCCGACAAAGATAATGGTGGTCTGACAAGTGAAAAAGATGTCCCGAACAACGCGTGTAAAACAAGTTGTGTTAGCTTTAGGCTACCGAACGTCGTCATTAAGCTAATCCTCACCATGGGGAAAATGAACTATAGTTAACAGTTTGTTCTTGCCTAGCTATGACGAAGGTCGGTAAACTAAACCTACGTTTCTGAAGGCTTGTGAGCAGAAATTTTAATGTCACAGAATTAGCAAAAATTGGTCTTACCTTAACGCTGCTCCAGCTCTCTTCGAGGAGTGTGTGTGACCCGGGACTCTGGTGCGC
>NW_021166625.1:389641-397765 GCF_004354835.1 Perca flavescens
GCTGGACAGAGTTAAGATGTGGCTCACACGTATCTCGCCTCTTAGCTAAGTTGCCACCCGACCTAAGAGCCAACTTCCAGAGATTTGTGAACCCCATCCGCATTCCAATCCCAACACTGCTTGACCTAGCTGATTGGCTTGAATATGAGGTTCGTGTACAGGTAGATGGAGGTCAGTACTGTAGCAATTCAGGTCAAGAAAAGCAAGCCCCACGCCGAGACAGGCGTACAGAGTACAAGTCCCAGAAGACCACTACTATTCTCCATGGTAGTCAGCAGGAGAGACCAGAGAAAGCTACAACTGTATCTGTATCGGAGACGACACAGGATAAGCCAAAGAAGTACTGTCCCTTCTGTGACTCGGTGCAGCACTATCTTAACCAGTGCAGCAACTTTAAACTCTTGTCGATTGAGCAGAAGACAGAGTGGATAAAGGGGAACCAGAGGTGCTGGAGATGTGGCCGTGATCACCAAGCAGCAAAGTGTACACTCAAGGCCAAGTGCAAACAGTGCGAAAGAAAGCACCTTGAGGTTCTTCATGAGGTCAATATCAGCCAAAACGCTGCAGCGTCGGATAAACCCAAGGTTACTGGAGAAAGCACTTGCTTGGTGAGTTCTATCTCAGAGACCCTGTACCTAGATCGGCCGACATGCAGCAGCCAGGTATTACTCAAGTTGAGTCGTGTTATCCTCCAGAGCGGCGACAAGGTACTTGAGACCTATGCTATATTGGATGATGGTTCAGAACGCACCATACTTTTGCATGAAGCTGCTGATTACTTAGGCTTGCACAGGAATCTGAAGACCTGGCGCTCCGCACTGTCCGACAAGAGGTTCGTACCATCCACGGAGCTACAGTGTCATTCTCTGTGTCTTCCGCATCACAGCCTGGCTCTTCATTCCAGATCCACAGAGCTTTCACTGCAAAGGAACTTGGCCTCGCCCGCCATACGTACCCAGTCAAAGCTCTGCAGGAAAGGTACAACCGTCACCTTAAGGACCTGCCACTGCCAAGCATCAAGGAGGCACAGCCGTTGCTGCTCATCGGGTCAGATTACCCTCATCTCATCACTCCTGTGGAACCGATGCGCCTCGGCCCTCCTGGTTGACCTGCAGCCGTACACACCAGACTTGGGTGGGTTCTACAAGGCCCATCAAAATTCCTGCGCCACCGGCTCACTCCGCAGCAGTGTCTTTTTACATCCTGTGCTCATCCAGAAGCTGAGCTCTTCAGCCATGTGGAGAAACTGTGGCAGCTGGATACCTTGCCGTATCGGAGTGGCGGCTCATCACTAGGTCGAAAGCAAGACACAGAGGCAGTCCGACAGCTTGAGGAGAAGACAAACAGGATTGAGGTAAACGGAGTCAGAAGGTATGCCACCCGTTACTGTGGAGAAAAATCTCCCCCTTCTCCATGCACCAAAGGAGGCAGTGTTGACTCAGCTGCGTGGGACAGAAAGACGACTGGCCAGAGAACCGGAAAGGCGGCGACCTACTCCAAGGAGATCCACAAGTTGCTTGAGGCTGGCTATGTCACACCCATGTCACCGACAGAGGCTAAGGGAGCAGCCACTCGTGGTTCATCCCGCACCACATGGTGCACCACAGCGGGAAGGACAGGATAGTCTTCAATTGCTCCTTCACATACAAGGGCCAGAACCTGAATGACCACCTCCTGCCGGGCCCCACATTGGGAGCTAGCCTTTTGGGAGTCCTCCTTGATTCAGGGAACACCCAATCGCCATCAGCAGTGACGTTAAAGGGATGTTCCACCAGGTTCGTCTGCTGGAAGAAGACAGACCATTCCTACGTTTCCTGTGGCGCGACATGAAGGTAGATGAAGAACCGACGGTCTACGAGTGGCAAGTGCTTCCATTCGGGACCACATGCAGCCCATGTTGTGCTATCTTTGCACTCCAAGCACATGTCCAGAGACACACTGAGCCAGGAGAAGATGCCCGTCTGTCAATAGAACGCTGTTTTTATGTTGACAACTGTTTGCAGAGTCTTCCCTCCGAAGAGCAAGCTAAAAAGTTGGTCAACAGACTGCATTCCCTCCTCATGGCGGGTGGATTTGAACTTCGGCAATGGGCTAGCAATGTGCCCACAGTCATTGACAACATACCTGAAGAGTCTAGGTCAGAGAGCAGCATCCTCTGGTTCAACCAGGAGATGGCTGACCCCCAAGAGCGTACTCTCGGACTTGTATGGCATTGCAAGTCTGATACACTGCATTACAAGCATCACCAGAGTGAAAGTCCAGAGCCTACCATGCGCAACATCTATCGACTGCTCGCTCAACAGTACGACCCTCTCGGATTTATCATTCCATACACCACGAGAGCCAAGGTCATCGTGCAACGTCTCTGGGACAAGAAAAGAGGATGGGACGATCCTCACCTACCAGAAGACCTTCTCCAAGCCTGGCAGTTGTGGGAAAGTGAGCTTCCCCAGCTGGCACAGATCACTCTGCCAAGATGTTACACTGACCACAGTTGGAATTGCAGCAACAGCAGTCGCAGCATTCACATGTTCTGTGACGCCTCTGAGCGTGCGTATGGGTCTGTGGCGTACCTGCGTACCAAAGGGGACAGAGGAGAAGTCCATGTTGTCTTCTTGGCTGCAAGATCAAGAGTCGCGCCTAAGAAGCAGCTTTCAATCCCCAGGCTGGAACTGTGTGGAGCCCTCACAGGAGCGCAGTTAGCTTCAGTTCTTAAGAGAGAGCTCACCCTTGACATACAGGAGGTGGTGTACTGGACAGACTCAACCACAGTACTTAACTGGCTTCAGTCAGATTCATGCCGATATAAAGTGTTTGTGGGAACCAGAGTTGCAGAAATACAAGAGCTGTCTGACCCTACAGCCTGGCGCTATATTGATTCAGCAACCAATCCTGCTGATGATATTACAAGAGGAAAACACTGACTCAGCTTGCTGGAGAGAATCGCTGGAGTAAAGGGCCACCTTTCCTTCAGTTGTCGGCCAAACATTGGCCGAAGGCACCAGAGGGAGACACTACAGAAGAGGTAGAAGAGCTGAGGAAGACAACGTTCAGCGGTCTGCTCACAGGAACAACAAGTCCTACAATACCTGATGTTCAGCAGTTCAGCACATATCATTAGACATGCTCAGATGGAGAGCTTTCCTGAAGAGTTTACACTTATCAAGTCAGGAAAGACCATCCCGACAAGCAGCAGATTGCTTACCCTTGCTCCCGAATACGATGAGTCTTCTGACCTGATCCGAGTTGGAGGTAGACTCCGTAGGTGTAACAGCCTGAGCCAGGATGTTCTGCACCCCGTCCTTCTAGCCCCCACTCACCCAGTCACAAAGCTCCTAATCCAGCACTGTGATAAGCAGTTGCATCACCCTGGAGCTGAGCGTGTCTTCGCTGAGCTGCGCAGGAGGTACTGGATATTGAGAGGTAGAGAAGCAGTGAGGAGGCATCAGCATAACTGTCCTGAGTGCAGGAAGTGGAGAGGCCAACCAGTGGTCCCGAGAATGGCAGATTTGCCCCCCTCAAGTTTGAGGCTTTTTCGACCTGCCTTCTTTTCAACAGGGGTGGATTGCTTCGGCCCTATGCTCGTCAAAATAGGCAGACGAACTGAAAAAAGATGGGGCATCCTGTACAAGTGTCTTACCACGAGGGCAGTCCACCTCGACCTGCTGGCGAATATGGACTCTAATTCCTTTCTAATGTCCCTCAGACGCTTCATTGCTCGTGGGGAAAACCCTTTGAGCTTTTATCCGATCAAGGCACCAACTTCAAAGGAGGAAGTAGAGAGCTGCATGAAGCATTCAATACCCTGGAGCCTGCCCTCAGAGATCTGCTAGCAGCAGAACAGATCCGGTTCGCTTCAATCCACCCGGAGCTCCCCACTTTGGTAGGACGTGGGAAAGAGAGGTGCGATCGGTGAAGACAGCCCTCCGAACCACACTAGGAGCTCAAACTGTACCCGAGGAAGTGTTGATGACTGTCTTGATTGAGGTGGAGAGCATCCTCAACTCTAGGCCCCTGGGCTATGTCTCCACGGACATTGCAGACCCGGATCCTGTTACACCCAACTCCTTGTTGATGGGGGGCCGGACTCCTCCCTGCCACAAGTCGTTTACCCAGAGACAGAACTGCTTAGTCGCAAAAGGTGGAGACATACTCAAGTCCTAGCCGATCATTTCTGGAGGCACTTCATACAGCATTTCTTGCCCACCTTGCAAGCACGACAGAAATGGAATATTGATGAAGAGGACATCACCATTGGGACGGTAGTTCTCATTGTGGATCAGCAGGCTCCAAGGGCTCTGTGGCAAGTAGGAACCGTAAAGACTGTCATACCTGGAGCAGACGGACGTGTGAGGACTGCAGTTGTCCAAGTGAAGGATCGTACCTACACTCGCCCAGTTGCACGGCTCATCAGACTGCCTGCTTTCCCCCGAGATGCTGCCGAGCCATAATGGACCTTGAAAACAAATTTGCATACCAAATTTGGGGGCGGCTGTAAAAAAGGCCATGCCCTGAGTATGCATTCCCATTATGTATCAACTGTGTCTGATCACACGCTCTGCATGTGCACTCTCTGTTCCCACCCTGACAACGGCCCCTGAACGCAGCAGCGAGTGAGAAGCACGGAGGAGCAGACATCAGCTGGACTTGAGTTTACACTGCGGCAATATTTGATGGACAGTTTCTTTTCCGTGTGTGCGTCCATGGAAATGTGAGTTTAATTGTTGTGTTAAGTAACACACCGTAAGTGTTTATTAGCCGTGAATGTATTTAGGTTTCTGTTAGCTTACAACAGGATTCAGAGCTAGCCGCTAGCTTGTAATAGTCTGTTTAACTGTTCTACATTTTAATAGCTATTGTTTTCTATGCTGTGCACTGAATATTTCGGTTGTTTATTTAGTTTAAATGCTTGTTATAATTCTTATGACTGTCATTTATATAGGTTACATGAATGCCATGTGCTTGCTAATCTTTAATTGATAGCTCATTGCAGTCCAGTTACTATTGTTAGCCATTAACATTGCTCTGTGCATGCTATTTGTAGCTGGCTATGTTTTAGCTTAGGTTTGCCTTTGCTATTGGTCTGTAACTATTCTTTCTAAACAGTCTGTATTGCTGTGCTTTGTTGTTACAGAACCACACACACACACAGAAACACAAGCCTATTTGTTTATATAAACCATCTAAACTGCAACCCTGGACTCTGCATCTCCTTTCTCCCCACACTCTCACCTGAACATTGGAATAGTGTCCTGACCCGACACCCTGAAGCGATTGCTGCCACACCTATTAACCCATATTTACACCTTCTATCATACAGGCGCCGTGGTCATCTTCCTGGACCGGGAGGAGAAGGTGAACCAAGTTATCGAGGCGGGCATCACCGTGTGTGAAACGTTTGTTCAGGTGCTGCCGCTCACTCAACCGGCCACCAAGGTAGTCCTGTCCAACGTCCCACCGTTCATCTCTGATGGCTTCCTCAGCAGAGAGTTGTCCAGACACGGGAAGATAGTCTCCCCCGTTAAAAAGATCTTGTCTGGATGTAAATCTCCGTTGCTGAAGCACGTGGTGTCTCACCGTAGACAGCTGTATATGATACTGAACCATCGGGACGAGGGAGTTAAACCTCCGGTTCCATGTTAAAGTAGATGATTATGAATACGTGATTTTTGCAACGTCATCAGAGATGAAATGTTTTGGTTGTGGAGAGGTGGGCCACACGGTGAGGGCCTGCCGAGGCGAGGTGATCCGAATCCTCCCGGTCCGGGAGGGGAGGGCTGGTGGCGGGGGGCCGCCCCTCTTCCCCGGGGTACGGGGGCTGCTGCCTCGGGGCCGGCTGCCGCGGCCGAGCGGCGGCGATGCCCGCTCGCGTGCTGCACTGCGGTGTGGTGATGACGACGTGCCCGATCAGGCGCACGGGTGAGTAATGTAAATACACTTGGTGTTTGTATGAATGGAGTGGGTGATGGAAGTGTGTGTGTGACTGGGGAATGTGCTGTGGGTGAAGAAAAAAAAAAGGAAAAAATCGGGTGAGGGGTGTGTAGGGAACAGACAGGTGTGTGTAGGGAACAGACAGGTGTGCTGGATGAATCAGCTGAGGCTGAGCTGACTGTCCCTGCAGTAGCAGCAGCTGACCCAGAGAGGAGGGATGAGGTTGTTTTGGGTGAAAATGATAAAGTTCTAAAATTGTCTGCAAGGAAAAAAAAAAAAGGACATTAGGAATAAGGGTTCTCACGCCAAAAAAATGGCAGTGAGAGAGGAGGAGGAAGGAGAGGAGGAAGAGGAGGAAGAAGAGGTGGAGGAGGAAGAGAGAGGAGTTAGAAATGGAAGAAGATGAGGAGGAAGAGGAATGTAGTGTAATCAGTCAGCCTCTGACTGACTCCCAGGTCTCTGTTGGGTCGGTGCAGGAGACCTGTACCAGGTAGACATAATCAGACAGTTCCTCCAGAAAACTCAAAATAGTAAAAACATAAACCTTGAAGACTATTTTGAGAACAAAAATGTTTTATTGATCTCAATACGAGATCAAATGCACCTTAGAGGTGAGAGAGGCTTCACTCTACCAGAGTTTTATAGGTTGAAGAAACTGTTTCAGAGGATCAAACTAGAGCTTTTAAATGATGGAGACAGTGAGGAAGAATAGGTCCGTCCGTTTGCTATTGGTCTTAACTTTTTGTGTCATTTTTTTGTGTGTGTCTCTCCTCACATCTGACATGATGAGTAATTTTAAAATCTCTACTCTTAATATTAACGGTGGAAGAGATGTGAAGAAGAGGGCTTGCCTTTTTGAGTTTTAAAACTTAAAGGAGTAAATATTGCAATGTTGCAAAAACGCACAGCGACACTTTAAATGAGACAGACTGGAGAAGGGGATGGGGGGGGTGGTTTTAAGTCATCTTAGCAGCATCAGCGGAGGAGTAGCAATCCTATTTGCAAGAAACTTTTTTACCAAAGTCCCACACTGTCGATGAAAAGAATAAAGGGCCGACTCTTAGTAGTCAGAGCCCAGTATGAAGTTTTTAATCTGGTTTTATAAACGTATACGCTCCAAACTCAGGACCTGATAGAGTTCTTTTTTAAATGAACTCAATGCGGTTTTAAGTGAGTGTGAACCAGAGGAGTTTTATTTTTGGGAGGGGATTTTAACTGTACACATGATGATGTTTTAGATCGGAACCATAATGAACCACATGCTGCCTCTAAACAAGCTATGCAGCGGCTGATGGAGACACACAGTCTCTCAGACGTCTGAGAGACCACCATGCACAGCAGAGGCAGTACACATGGGTCCACAGCAGGGACAACAGGTTGACTATGGCTGGATTAGACAGGTTTTATTGTTTTAAGCACCATTTTAATGTTTTTAAAGGGTGTAGAATATTGCCTGTCGGTTTTTCTGATCATGCATATGTGTATTGTGATGTTTACATTGCCAATATTAAACCCAGATCTGCGTATTGGCATTTTAACACGGCTTTGCTTTTTAGATGCACATTTTAGGGATGTTTTTATTTTTTTGGAAAGGTTTTAGAGATAGAAGGAGAGATTTTAGTTCCCTGAGGCAGTGGTGGGACATTGGGAAGGTTGAAATCAGGCAGCTTTGTCAGCAGTACACTCTCAATGTTTCTCGAGACATTACCAAGTCTATGAACGATCTGGAGATATCTATAGTGGACATGCAGAGTTCTGCAGAGTCCACAGGAAATCAAGGCTGTATTGAAGACCTCAAGTCTAAAAAGCCATCTTGGCAGACCTGCTGTGCATGAGAGCACAGGGGCACTGATCCGGTCCAGGTTCCAGACTACTGTTTTAATGGACTCTCCAACTAAGTTCTTTTTAGTTTGAGAAGAAGAATGGCCAGAGCCGGATGATCCATGCTCTGAGATCAGCAGGAGGACAGCCGTTAACGACAGCATCACAGATCCGACAGAGAGCTGTGGAGTTCACGCAGAGACCTCTACAGCACAGAGTACACAGAGGATGACGAGGCTTTTAACAGGTTCTGCAGAGACCTGCCCACGGTGTCTGGGGGCGACAATGTGGAGCTGGAGGGCCCCCTGACGGAGGAGGAGGTGTCTAGAGCTTTACAAAGCATGCAGGGGGGAAAGGCCCTGGGATTGATGG
>NW_021166625.1:398265-427053 GCF_004354835.1 Perca flavescens
ATGAAGCTGAGTTTGAAGATGGGGGGTCCGAGCCTTTCTCCTGCTGTCAGAAAACACACCGTCGTTTCCACCAGCTTAAAGTCAGACACAACAGGACTCTACTGTTTCCTCTGGGACCTTTCAGAATAAAATGTAGTGACCTAAATGCCTCTGTTACTGTTGTAGTAATGTGTGGAGGAGGAGAAGTGTCTTTAATGTAATTGTTTTTAACGTCTCAGGCAGGGTTTCTCTACCATTGGAGCTGTTTTAGGTACCACCTAGCTGAATTAATGTGAAGTCAATGTGATCTTTAAAACTAAACTTTTCTCAGATTTTATGATTGTAGTCAGACTTCTTTAGTTTTAAGTTAGACTTTAATCTTTCTGAGCGTTATTTGTTTATTAGCTGATCTAGCTTTTCCAACGTTTAAGACACACATGGTAATATTAACAGTCCAACATTATGCAAAATTGCATATTTTTTTATTGACAAACGTAACCTTTTCTTGAAAGACAAACCCTAAACTCCCCACCACTGAATATTCGGACATCAGTCTTCTACAAAACCTAGAACAAACACTGACAGGACAGAAAAGAGAGATTGATTCTCAGTCTTGGCTCCATTAGTCCAAATTTCATTTTATTGTGAAAATCTGCTCCTGTTGCAGCCCTTCCTGCCTGCTTCCTGACAGGTGGAGCTGGGACTCATTCCAGGAAACAGCTCACCTGTGTCAGAGATTTCTCTCTAGGTGGAGAGAAACCCTCTTCTTCATCAACTCTTCTTCATCAACTCTTCTTCATCAGCTCTTTGGACTGTTTGAGGAAACTGTAAGTTGCTGTTTGATACTTTAACAACACGTTAGTCTTTGGTCTCTTCAGGGTTAGTTTCTGGCTCTGTGATGTTAAATATAATGTTTCTACTTCACTTCTTATTTCCTGAGAAAGTGTTGAAGATAAATCTCCATGTTGGTGATTAACTGGAATCAAACAGCTGATCTTTATTTCCTTTCTCCTGCTGTCAGAAAACCAACGGTCGTCTCCATCAGAGTAAAGTGAGACACAACACAACTCTACTGTTTCTGATAAAAGGTTCAAGGTTCAGCTTTATTGGCATTATACAACAGAATTGTCCAATGAAATGCAATCGTCATTTACTGCTAAGTAAATTACCAACCGGGCTGCCTCTGTGGACTTTGGGCTAAAATATCGGAAAGAATGTCAAAAATATCGGAAAGAAAGTCAACAATTATTCCAAAAAGGTGACAAAAACCTTAAAAAAGGAATAAAAACTTGTAAAAAGCCCCCCTCCATAAATCCTGCCTATGTGTACATAGTTTTCTCTCCACGTTAGTTATCTGGGCATTAGGGCTCAACCATGTGGGGGAAACAATCTAATTGTGATTTTTCTGCCAAGTTAGTCTTTGGTCTCTTCAGGGTTAGAAATCTGTCTGCAGCAGTTAGTGTCGGTCGGTCTATTCACTGACAGGACTGATGTGGAGACAACATGACTCAGCTCTTTTTTTCTCTATCTCAGTGGTTCTCAACCGGTGGGACCCTGAGGAGGCTACAGGATGGGAGGAAAAAAAAATATTCAGAAAAGAAATGTCCCCCATGTTGAAATGCAAGTAGTTGGACTATTATAACACACAAACAAAATCATCCTTCTGGCGACTTTTTTTGTCAAAAACGACTAGCGACAAATCTAGCGACTTTTTCTGGTGTTATTGGAGACTTTTGTGATGTTTGGAGACTCATGAAAGCACGTATCACTCTGCAGTTACTGTGCTCAACGAGCAGTGGGTGCTGCCGTGAGCCCCTCCCCCGTCCAAAAGCCCTCCCAGGCGGTCAGTCTTTCAGTAGCCTCGCGCACCAGTCAGACCAGAGAGGAGACACACACCCCTCCTCATAGAAACTCAGATTCTGCTCCTTGCAGACAGAGTGGACGCCTTCACACAAAAACTTGACCTCTGGCCGCATCATTCGAGGGAACAGCGACATGTTCCCCCCAGCCTCGCAGACTTCATCACTGATGCACGCCACACCACTTCTCCTCTCGATTTCAATCGGCGTCTGAGCACCTGTCAGTAATGAGAGAACAGCCACTGACCAAGCGGGAGTGAGAACTGGTCAAATTAATTTCCTTGTTTCTGTTATGAAGACGATCGTGTGTGTGACTCCAACATCTCACATTTACCAACAAAACGTACAGCGAAAGACCTTCAAAACACTTCAGACTCTACTGCTAACGTGTAGACATTTTAACATCACTGTACGCTGGAACGATTTTTCATTATATAGTCACTGAAGCGGCTTCTGGTTTAATCAGTTCGTTATATAGTTACGTTATTGAATCTATTAAGTCATGGACAGGTTACGCAAAAGCAGGCGCGTAACTATCGGTAAGCAGGGTAAGCGGTGCTTACGGGCCCGGACCAATCAGGGTCCTGCATCACACGTGCAGCCACTGACCAAGCGGGAGTGAGAACGTTTACAATTCATTTCCTTGTTTCTGTTATGAAGATGATCGTGTGTGTGACTCGAACATCTCACATTTACCAACAAAACGTACAGCAAAAGACCTTCAAAACACTTCAGACCGTCCTGCCAACCTGTATACATTTTAACATCAATGTACGCTGGAACGATTTCTTATTATATAGTCACTGAAGCGGCTTCTGGTTTAATCAGCCCGGTCTCACGACAGTTCGTTATATGATTACGTTATTGAATCTATTAAGTCATGGACAGGTTACGCAAAAGCAGGCGCATAACTATCGGTAAGCAGGGTAAGCGGTGCTTATGGTCCTGGACCAATCAGGGGCCTGCATCACTGGAAGATATTGATTGACAGCCGGGGCCCCTATCGCATTTTCATTACTCGCGACAGCAGTCCCACGTGCAGCCACTGACCAAGCGGGAGTGAGAACGTTTACAATTCATTTCCTTGTTTCTGTTATGAAGATGATCGTGTGTGTGACTCGAACATCTCACATTTACCAACCAAACGTACAGCGAAAGACCTTCAAAACACTTCAGACCGTCCTGCCAACCTGTATACATTTTAACATCAATGTACGCAGCGGGCGGGGCTGCTGCTCCATTTCACCCGCGACTGACGCGCGCACACACACACACAGACACACACACACACAGTGGATGCAGGAAAAACCGGAGATAAGACCTACAGGATGACCTCAATTTAGGTCATGTAAGTGCAATGATAAGTTAAAGTCCAATAAGTACTTTATCAAAACGTATGAATCTGTGTGTGTGTGTTTGTGGCCAGGATAGGAAATTAACTAACAATATAAAGATCAACAAGCCACTGACAGTGACAGATATGTTCATATTTGATTCATTCAATGAATTATAATTTCTTGTCTTAAATCTACCAGCCATTTTCATATTATACCAACATTTTCAGCATCCTGAGCCTTTTAAGGTTCCTAGGAAATCTCAGCCCAGAGTAATTGATTAATAGTACTAATTATTATTCTCCCCAAAACAAGTTTCATTTCTATTTTTAAAGAACTATACAAAAATATTGCAACTTTTTTTGCAACTTTCACTGTCTTCTGCAACTTCATTGCACAAACATACAAAAGACATAGCAACTTTTCTTTTTACAAAAGCTCCCGTGAAATCAGGCATTTTGGGCCGCAACAATCTCAAAAATAGGCCGCGAAATCCTGGAAGGATGTCCTTGTGTGTTTTTTCATGTGTTATGGTGAACCGTCACCAGTGTTTCTTTTGTTATTGTGGTGCGTGTAGGCTACTCCTGATTTTGTCAGTCATCTCATCTCTTATATGCTGTGTCTCTATGATCCTATCCTGTCCTATTCATGGTAGCCTACTCGTGGACATTGCGCCTACATCACGTGCTGTAGTAGGCGGCCCACCCTGATAATCCTGCTTAGGGGCCCGGTGTTGGCTCGTTACGCCACTGCGTAAAAGCCTTTTTTTTGTGTGGTGATTACGAAATTGAAAGCAATGCATTTTAATGGGAAGCATATTTCGTGATCCCAGAACGATGACGGTAGCGAGTAGTATTGATAAGGCGAAAGTCCGCGTAGGGAGGTTGTTCTGGGTGGTGGATGGGTCAGAAAACACAGGACTTTCACCCCGGAGACCGGGGATCGCGTCCCGCGTGTTGCAGTTCCTTTGTCAGCGTGTCCCGCGTGTGACGGTTCCTTTACCTGTTCTTCTTTTTTCTTAACCACAACAGTCCCGTTGTTGTGGCGTTTCATTTCCCCGTTGTTGTGTGCCCCTGCGCCCGGGGATTGCGTCCCGCGAGTGGCGTCCCATTGCATGTACACGAAAAAAACGTCAAAATCGTAACCTGTAACGAATTTATGAATCAAAATAACGTGACTATTTCAGGACCTGGCGTGAGACCGGGTTGGGTTTAATACTGTCTGCTCTCTGCAGCGGGCAGGGCTGCTGCTCCATTTCCCCCCGCGACTGACAGGCTGAGGTTGTAAGGCAAGGCAACTTTATTTCTACAGCAGCTTTCAGCAACAAGGCAATTCAAAGAGCTTTACATGAAACATTAAAGAGCAGTTAAAAACAGTCATGATGAAAATAAAACTACTAAAATAATATACAAATACAGTAATAATAAAAAAGTACTGTATATATTTTTTTACTGTCATGACAGTGATGGGGTCGTCAGTTTACCTTCTATGTTGCATCTTCAAAAGTGACTGAATTTAAAACAGCACATTGTAATTTCTGCATCTATTATCAAAGTATTTATTAGTAATACAGTGGAAATTAGTAGAAATAATAATATTTGGTTAGCATGTTGATTTACCCCTAAAATTTTCAGTTGGGGGGCCACTGTGCTCCTAGTGAAAAAAGTTAGTCTGGAGCCCTGTGCCATCTTTCGCGCGCATCACGCAGTGACAGGATATAAGCAGTAGGGCCGAGATCATCGATGTAAGCCTGCAAAAACGATGGATACATTTTTAAAAAGGAAAAATGCAGATTCTGATCTTATCAGGCTACAATGTGTCATTTTGTAAAAATAATTGTTGGTGGTGTGCCGCAGGATTTTTTTTATGTAAAAAATAAAAAAAGGTTGAAAAACACTGGACTAATGGATAGTTGATTTAATGGACAGGTCTGTACAGCAGCTTCTAGTTCTGAAGATTAAAAAGTGGTCTTCCTCTCTTTCTAACAGGAACCATCAGAGACCAGACCCTGCTGAACCTGAATCTGAACGCAGCTGTGTGTCCATGCAGAGTCACCGGTCCATGGAGATACCACTACTTTGAAAAAAAAGACCTGTAAGGGAGAGTCGAGTAGAAATGGAGGAGAGGCTACTTGAAATGGAAGAGAGAGTATTGATGGAGAGACTTGAATGGCAGAAGGAGCAAATTGCAATGAAAAGGGAAATTGAAATGTTAAGAAGATTGAGGTGAGTTGTGAACATCCAGCAAACTGGAACAAGTCTCATTGGATGGAACTAGAGTACAGGCCAAAAGTTTGGACACACCTTCTCATTCAAATGCGTTTTCTATTTACATTGTAGATTCTCACTGAAGGCATCAAAACTATGAATGAACACATATGGAATTATGTACTTAACAAAAAAGTGTGAAATAACTGAAAACATGTCTTATATTTTAGATTCTTCAAAGTAGCCACACTTTGCTTTTTTATTAATAAGGGAAAAACTTCCACTAATTAACCCTGACAAAGCACACCTGTGAAGGTAAAACCATTTCAGGTGACTACCTCATGAAGCTCATTGAGAGAACACCAAGGGTTCTTGTTTTTGTGTCTGAATACTAAAAAGTGAATTTCCATCCCTGTGTACTTTCTCTGTAACAGGATCTATCAAAAAAAGCAAAGGTTGGCTACTTTGAAGAATCTAAAATATAAGACATGTTTTCAGTTATTTCACACTTTTTTGTTAAGTACATAATTCCATATGTGTTCATTCATAGTTTTGATGCCTTCAGGGAGAATCTACAATGTAAATAGTCATGAAAATAAAAAGGAAACACATTGAATGAGAAGGTGTGTCCAAACTTTTGGCCTGTACTGTATATCCCGTCTGGGATGTTTTGGGTCATGTCACTCTCATGCACACTCAAATAATAATAAAAAATGTAAAGCATTATTGGAATAGTATTGTTAATAATTAAGCCTACACTATTCAGAAAGACTTTACCTGAACATGTGACCCTCAATAAATGTTTTTTTCTATCAGGACCAGATCAGAGACACCTGATCCTGAACCCAGCTGTGTGTCCTTTAAGAGCGACCAGTCACATGATGGTCGCTATATTGACTTTAAAGGAGAGCAACCCTCTGCTAAAAAGAGGTAAGCTGTTAATAATATTATAATATTGTTGATTCATATTTCAACTTTTATGTATCCAGAGAAATATTGAATTCATTTTCAGCATCTTTCTTCTTCACAGGAAAACTGATGAGACCCTCAATAAATGTGTTTTCCTATCAGGACCAGATTTTTCAGATTTTTCTCTGGTGTTTTAGCTTTTTAACCCAGTTTTTTGTATAGTTTATTGAACTTCTTTGTGTTAATATTGTTTTAGTTGTTGCTTGAATCTCCAGCAGTTTTTGTGTCTGAATACTAAAAAGTGAATTTCCATCCCTGTTGGTCTTACTCTCTGTGTAACAGGATCTATCAAAGACCAGACTCTGCTGAACCTGAAGCCAGCTGTGTGTCCTTCAAGAGCGACCGGTCAACTTATCGCTATATTGACTTTAAACACCAACAACCCTCTGCTGGAAAGAGGTAAGCTGTTAATATTATAATATTGCCATACATATTATGCCATTATATTATCTAGAGAAGTTTTGGAATTTATTTTCAGCATCTTTCTTCATCACATATATATTCTCACATCTGAAACCTGACCAGTAAGACCAGTCTTCAACTGTAGATCTCAATTTAATATTGGACCTGGTTTGGTCCAATATTATCTGGTGTTTTAGCCCCATTAAAAAGCATTTTAAATCTCCCTCAGCCATAGGTTAGCCTATCATGAAAAATCATGAATGGCAACATTCTTCCCAAATGTTCTTCTCCAACTGGGAATACCAGGGGGATGGTTGGGATGTATGCTCTTCAGAGTGCCCCTTCCAGGGTAACTTCATTTGCATATCCCCCCTGGAGAACCAGCGACCCTGGGTAAGTGTTTGTGTCACCTGGGTCAGGACACTATTTGCTATGAGAAGACCTCTGCCATTTGAGTCGGGAGACTTAAGGCCAAGTTTCAGTGAGTGGCTTCATGACCAGATTTTTTTCCCCCAAGTCTTCTGACCAAAATTGGTCAAAATTCAAAATTCTCCCCGAATGTTGGATCTAGGTTTACCAGTTGGATGTCAGATCAGAAATCAAAAAGGGGAAGCAAGAAAAGGGAACCACCATCCAAAAGTAACATCAGTCCAGGTCAGCAGTTCTCCCCGACTACAAACAGGCCATCTAAGCTCTGCTTCCCCTCCTGAGTTGGCTGATGGTTTGCCAAAATCGTTTTCAGGCCAACTGAACCTACAAATGTTTGCTTCAATGACTACAAAAGCTGCAGAACTCCTGGCATCATGATACCAGTGCTGCTGTAGGAGTTCTTTAAACCAACAATGTTGTAGCCCTTGTTTACTTCTTCTTTCTGTTAATTCACAGTGGGGTCAGCAGTACCACAAACACTTTAATGTCAGGGGAAAGCATCTGATGTTGTTATCAACACTTTAAGTCACAGGAAATTACCTTATGTTTGTCTCTTTGTGGACAGACATGATGTGAGCTTATTCTTCCTGATTCCTCCACAGAGTGGACCAGGAGAGTGCAGAGGTTCCCATTGGTCAGTCTGCCCAGCAGCATCAAACACACCTGGACTCCATATTTATGGTCTGTACATTTACAACAACTACTTTTACATCTATTCTGTTCACAATCACCTGCTGCACGTTTTAGACCAGAGGATTGTCAGTCTGTACAACATGGATCTGATGTTTGCTTCCATGATTTTAGTTTGATTTGATTCATATAATCTTCTGTTCCAGCTGCTGGAGGACAACATTGTCACTTTTGTGAAGAACGAGCTGAAGAAGATCCAGAAGATTCTGAGTCCAGATTACCCAGAATGCTCAGAGAGTCAGAGGGAGGATGAGGATGAAGAGCAGAAGGGGAGCAGAGAGGCATTTCTGAAGATCACACTGCACTTCCTGAGGAGATTGAAGCAGGACGAGCTGGCTGACTGTCTGCAGAGCAGTAAGAGGATTTCTCTAAAGATTGAACATGCTGGACTAATGGATCGTTTACTACTGTCTCCAGAGATGGGTAAAAGTATGTTCATGTTTCTTTATAAATCACTTACTGATCTTCATTATTCTCTATTCATTAAGGAAGTCCAGCTGGAGTTTGTAAGTGTAAACTCAAATCTAAACTTAACAAGAAGTTCCAGTGTGTGTTTGAGGGGATTGCTAAAGCAGGAAACCCAACCCTTCTGAATCAGATGTTCACAGAGATCTACATCATAGAGGGAGGGACTGCAGAGGTCAATGCTGAACATGAGGTCAGACAGATTGAAACAGCATCCAGGAAACCAAACAGACCAGAAAAAACAATCAGAAATGAAAACATATTTAAAGCCCTACCTGAAAGAGATGAACCAATCAGAACAGTGCTGACAAAGGGAGTGGCTGGCATCGGGAAAACAGTCTTAACACAGAAGTTTACTCTGGACTGGGCTGAAGACACAGCCAATCAGGACATCCAGTTCACATTTCCATTCACTTTCAGAGAGCTGAATGTGCTGAAAGAGAAAAAGTACAGCTTGGTGGAACTCATTCATTACTTCTTTAGTGAAACCAAAGAAGCAGGAATCTGCAGGTTTGAAGAGTTCCCGGTTGTGTTCATCTTTGATGGTCTGGATGAGTGTCGACTTCCTCTAGACTTCCTCAACACTAAAATCTTCACTGATGTTACAAAGTCCACCTCAGTGGATGTGTTGCTGACAAACCTAATCAGGGGGAATCTGCTTCCCTCTGCTCGCCTCTGGATAACCACACGACCTGCGGCAGCCAATCAGATCCCTCCTGAGTGTGTTGACATGGTGACAGAGGTCAGAGGGTTCACTGACCCTCAGAAGGAGGAGTACTTCAGGAAGAGATTCACAGATGTGAAGCAGGCCAGCAGAATCATCTCCCACATCAAGAAATCCCGAAGCCTCTACATCATGTGCCACATCCCAGTCTTCTGCTGGATCACTGCTACAGTTCTGGAGGACGTGTTGAAGACCAGAGAGGGAGGAAAGCTGCCTAAGACCCTGACTGAGATGTACATCCACTTCCTGGTGGTTGAGTCCAAAGTGAAGAACATCAAGTATGATGGAGGAGCTGAGACAGATCCACACTGGAGTCCAGAGAGCAGGAACATGATCAAGTCTCTGGGAAAACTGGCTTTTGAGCAGCTGCAGAAAGGCAACCTGATCTTCTATGAATCAGACCTGACGGAGTGTGGCATCAATATCACAGTAGCCTCAGTATGCTCAGGAGTTTTCACACAGATCTTTAAAGAGGAGAGAGGACTGTACCAGGACAAGGTGTTCTGCTTCATCCATCTGAGTGTTCAGGAGTTTCTGGCTGCTCTTCATGTCCATCTGACCTTCACCAACTCTGGAGTCAACCTGCTGTCAGGAAAACAAAGAACATCAACACAGTTCTACCAGAGTGCTGTGGACGAGGCCTTACAGAGTCCAAATGGACACCTGGACTTGTTCCTCCGCTTCCTCCTGGGTCTTTCACTGCAGACCAATCAGAGTCTCCTACGAGGTCTGCTGACACAGACAGGAAGTATCTCACAGACCAATCGGGAAACAGTCGAGTACATCAAAAAGAAGATCAGTGAGAATCTGTCTGCAGAGAGAAGCATCAATCTGTTCCACTGTCTGAATGAACTGAATGATGGTTCTCTAGTTGAGGAGATCCAACGGTCCCTGAGATCAGGAAGTCTCTCCACAGATAATCTGTCTCCTGCTCAGTGGTCAGCTCTGGTCTTCATCTTACTGTCATCAGAAGAAGATCTTGACGTGTTTGACCTGAAGAAATACTCTGCTTCAGAGGATGCTTTTCTGAGGCTCCTTCCAGTGGTCAAAGCCTCCAACACAGCTCTGTAAGTGGGATTTATTCATCTATAAATACTCTGATATCTTTCAACAGGAGTTAAATATAATAACTTGTTTCCTTCCTGTTGTCTCTCCAGACTGAGTGGCTGTAACCTGTCAGAGAGAAGCTGTGAAGCTCTGTCCTCAGTTCTCAGCTCCCAGTCCTCTATTCTGAAACAGCTGGACCTGAGTAACAACGAGCTGCAGGATTCAGGAGGGAAGCTGATCTCTGATGGACTGAAGAGTCCATACTGCACACTGGAAAATCTCAGGTTATTCAACCTTTTATTAAAAAAAAGACTGCTACCTAAGCTCTTTTGTTTCTTAATTTATCAATTATTAAATGGACTGTCTGAATATCCTCTTTAGGTTGAGTGGCTGTAATCTGTCAGAGAGAAGCTGTGAAGCTCTGTCCTCAGTTCTCAGCTCAGAGTCCTCTAGTCTGAGAGAGCTGGACCTGAGTAACAACAACCTGCAGAATTCAGGAGGGAAGCTGATCTGTGTTGGATTAAGGAGTCCACACTGCACACTGGAGACTCTCAGGTCAGGATTCAGTAAGACATTCAAATGATGGCCATTTAAACTCTGATTAACTTTAGTTGACAAAAAAACTAACATCTAGCTTTCTGTTTGTTTATATGATAAACTTGGGCAGTAGTTTTTAATTATGTAATTATGAATTTCTAGACTCAGAATTACTTTCCATGAGGATTTTTCATTGTTTACTTTTGTTGTTAAATAATTAAAAACCACAGCAGCACAGATTATTTTAAATATTTATTCTTAATCTGGACCAAAATGTACCTGGACAGCAATTTTCCCGTGTTGACAGAGGGTTCCTGTGTGTTGTTCTGTGTGTTTTCAGTCTTTCAGGCTGTCTGATCTCAGGGGAAGGCTGTTCTTCACTGGTCTCAGCTCTGAGCTCCAACCCCTCCCATCTAGGAGAGCTGGACCTGAGCTACAATCATCCAGGAGACTCGGGAGTGAAGCTACTGTCAGCGGGACTGAAGGATTCTCTCTGGAGACTGGACACTCTCAGGTACAATCACTGATGAACAAAAAGGAGATATTTGTGTAGGAAGTTTTAAAGGAGAACATCTCTAAAATAACTAAAATGATAACTCCGTTTTGTTAATAATTTGTGAAAGGCACTGTCCGTGGTTTTAAGAAACATCCTGTTTTTCCCTCTTTCCCGGGATCAAGTCAGTTTCAAGTCAACAGAAAGGTCCAGCTAGAGGTTAGCTAGAGGTTTACAATGTCAGTTGCCGGTGCTGCATGGCTTATGTGATCGATCAGAGACATACACTGACGTGTGGTCCAATTATTGTACAAAGTTCCTCTTGTGCTGAGAGAGTACCGACTTTAAATCCAAAAAGTCCCTCAAAACGCTCTGTCCTAGTTCCAATATATGTGCGTGTGAGAGTGATGTAATGTTGATGTTTCATGGCTTTTTCAGTGAAATTATTTTATTGCTATTACTGATTGCTTTAGGCGTTAAAGATTTGAGCAGTGTCAGTGGCCGATGTGCCTTTGTGTGTTAAGCCCCCGCTGCTTGCCTGGAATTTGTGGGGAGGCCTGTTGATTGCGGATTGTGTAATTTGTGTTTTTGATTGCTTTGTGGTCACCGTATGAGTAAATATGACCAGGGACCTGTTGCACAAAAGTAGAATTAAGAAATCCAGGATAACTGAAAAAAGCGCAGCTTAACTTAGTGTGATCCACTCATCGCGGCTTAATTGGTTGCACGTTTGCCGAGCCAGGATAAAAAGGTGAAGCTATGTCAAGCCAGGTGTACATAGCTTGGATAAGTGCACGTTCACGGCTTTCTTAAATAGACCACGGTATCGATCACAGATTTACTGATGTAGAAATGGAGAAGACCCGTGCAGCATAGGTTTCACCGCTGAGCAGCAGCTTCTAATGGAAAATTACGAGGAGGTGAAGCATATAATATGCAAAAGGGGAATTACGGCTGTTGTTATCAGACAGAGAAAAAGCCCGACAGACTATAGCGGACCGACTGAATGCGTAAGGATTTAAAAAGATTTACTTACTAGTCACTCCACAATTTTACAAAGTTGTACACTCTGTTTTAATTGTTTTTAATATGCTTGTTTTAAGTGTTGGTTTTATTGCTGTATCTGTTTTTATGTGCTAAATGTGCTGGTTTTACTGTAAAGTGTCTTTAAGTCGCCTGTAAAGCACTATATAAATAAAATGTATTATTTAGCCTACTTTGCCTTAAAAGTGAGCAGAGGGATTAATGTTCCTCAGGAAATTAATTTCAAACCCTTAATCAAAATGGGAGAATATGTTTTACAACCATATGCACCAATCTCTATAAGCTATGACTATTTCTAAATATCTTTCTACAAATAATGGGCTTCATTCACCAATATCTTCCTAAGTTTTCTCTTAAATATGTTCTTAAGAAAGTTTCTAAGAAAAGTCTACGCCGGATTCATGACGTGTTCTTAAACAGCAGAATTGTTCGCACCTGTGTTCTTAGGATTGATGAATCCCACGTCTTCCCTAGTGAAAGCGCGTGCCAGTTGTTCCTAATTAGCATAAAAAAACGCCCCAAAAATTCCCATATAAGGACATGACACTTCCTGTGCACCTCCCGGGAAGCGCTGAGATAGTTGTCGGAGCCGCAGATGACTTGTATTGCAGTGGTGGAGGAAGTACTGAATCTCAGTACTTAAGTAAAAGTACAAATATCCAGAGACATATTTACTTTAGTAAAAGTAGAAGATGTCCACTACCACAAACAAGGTAGAAATAGGGCCTATGTTGTTAGAATCGTGTCACAGTTTGGTTTTATTCAGGGATGTATTTAAAGACTTTCTTTAACCATGTAAGTAAGCAAATAAAGTGTGTGAAACAGTGTGTGCGTGTGTTTGTGTGTGTGTGTGTGTGTGTGTGTCTGTCTGTGTGAGAGTGTGTGTGTGTGTGTCTGTCTGTGTGTGTGTGAGTGAGTGTGTGTCTCTGTCTGTCAGTGTGTGTGTGTGTGTGTGTGTGTGTGTGTGTGTGTGCGTGTGTATGTGTGTGTGCGTGTGTGTGAATGTGTCTGTCTGTGTGTGTGTGTGTCTGTCTATCTGTCTGTGTGTGTGTGTGCGTGTCTGCGCGTGTGTGTCTGTGTGCGTGCGTGCGTGCGTGTGTGCACGTGCGTGTGTATGTGTATGTGTGTGCGTCCGTGTGTGTGTGTGTGTGTGTTATGAGGGGAAGGTCTGTGTAGCCCTCCGTGCTCTCTCTCTTCACAGACTAATCTGTCTGTCTGCTGTATCTCCTCTCTTATAGCAGTGAAATCTCTGCCCATGACCTGTCTGTCTGCTGTATCTCCTAGAATCAAAAAATAATTATTATCTCTCCATTGACCCTCGTTCATATTTTTTCGAAAGATAGGTCCCATTGGCCGGAAGTAGAAGGGCGGGACTTCGGCTCTCTATTCACCTTTTTCCGGGTTAGCAAATTTACCCATGATTCATATCGGTTTTTAACCGGAAGTCGGTTTTCCTTTTCCGGTTCGAAGCCTGTGTACGTTTGATAGCTTGTAGCTTGCTAGCCTGTTCGCTGTAAAAGCCGGTGTTTGACCATGGATGAAGCACAAATGGACAAAAAACGGAGGTGGATACACACCATGGATGTTTTTAAAAAGTCGTGACGACAAGACCGTAACAGTCCCTCATCCATCCCTCCTGACGGAGTGGCTAGATGATATGAAGAGAGAGTAGGATCTCCTCGGCCAGACTTGATTGTATTTATTGTTTTAAACAACATTTTAATATTTTTAAAGTGTGTAATATTGTTCCTGCTGTTTTTACTGATCACTCTTTGGTTTTATGTCATGTTTTTATAAGAGATGTGAACTTTTGACAAAAATTTTAGAGAGGTCCTTATTTATTTTTGGAATATTTTTAGACAGAGAAAGGGTGATTTTAGCAGTCTTAGGCAGTGGTGGGACCATGGTAAGACAGAAATCAAGCTTTTATGTCAACAGCACACCCTCAATGTCACACGTGACATCACCAGATCTATGCAGGACCTGGAGAGTGATATAGTGGAACTAGAGAAGTTAAGTGAGTCCACAGGAGATCGAGGACATTTTGAAGTCCTCAAAATCAAAAAGCTAGCTTTAGCAGACTTGCTGGACGTTAAAGTACAGGGTGCACTGGTCAGGTCCCAATTCCAGACCGTCTCGGAGATGGATGCTCCCTCTAGCTTCTTCTTCGGCCTGGAGAGGAAGAATGGGCAGGGGCGGGTAATCCACACACTGCTCTCAGACACAGGGCAGGAGATCATGGAGCCGAGGCAGATAAGAAGGAGAGCTGTAGAGTTTTACTCCTCTCTCTACTCTAGTGAGTACGAGGAGCATGAGGCTCTACAGGAGGAGTTCCTGAGTGGGCTACCTCAGGTCTCTGCGGAGACCAACTCCTGTCTTGAGGCGCCCATACAACTGCAGGAGGTCCATGCTGCCCTGCATAGTATGCAGGGGAGACGTGCCCCAGGCATTGATGGCCTCACAGTCGAGTTTTTTAAAGCCTTCTGGGACATCTTTGCACACGATATTTTAGATGTTTTTAATGAAAGTCTGGCCTCTGGCTCCATGCCCATGTCCTGCCGCAGGGCAGTTGTTACGCTGCTGCCTAAAAAAGGAAACCTGCAGGACATAAAAAACTGCTCTGTGTGGATTACAAGCTTCTGTCCAAAGTCTTTGCCTCCAGGCTGGGGAGAGCTATTGAGCAGGTCATCCATCGGGACCAGACCTACTGTGTGCCCGGCAGGTCCATGGTGGACAATGTCCACCTATTTCGGGATGTTTTGGAGGTCTCCAGCTCGTTGGGCTTTAACACTGTTGTACAGTGAGGTTGAGAGTGTGCTGAAGTTTAACGGCAGTCTGTGTGCTCCTTTTAGAGTGTGTAGAGGCGTCCGGCAGGGCTGTGCTCTGTCCGGGATGCTCTACGCACTCTCCCTAGAACCCCTCCTCTGCAGACTACGCAACAACATTGAAGGTCTGATTTTACCTGGTTTTAGTGAGAACATGGTTTTATCGGCTTATGCTGATGTCATTGTTTTAATTAAGAGCCAGCATGAGTTGGATATTTTAGAAAACACTGTTTTGGGTTTTAATATTTTATCTGCAGCGAGGGTGAACTGGCAAAAAAGTGAAGCCCTCGCTGTTGGTGAATGGCATGACGGTCTCCCGGTTCTCTCCCAAAACCTGGTCTGGAAAAAGGACGGTTTAAAATATCTCGGTCTGTTCCTCGGTACTGAGGTCATGGTGCGGAGAAACTGGGAGACCGTCATGGACAAAATTGAAAATAAACTGAACAAATGGAAGTGGCTACTCCCTCAGATGTCTTATAGAGGTAGAGTTTTACTTTTAAATAATCTGGTTGCATCCCTTTTGTGGCACCGTTTAGCTTGTGTGGACCCCCCGTCAGGTCTACTAGCTCAGCGAAAAATGGTAGATTTTTTTTGGGGGGGTCTACACTGGGTGCCACAGGGGGTGCTGTTTTTACCAAGAGAGGAGGGGGGACAGGGCCTTGTCCACCTGGCCAGCAGAACGGCCACTTTCAGGCTTCAATTTATACAAAAGTTTTTGTCTGGGCCGCCTGACTTGGTGTGGAGGAACGTGACCAGCTGTATCCTCAGACATGGGAGGAAACTGGGGTTGGATGCTGCTCTGTTTTTAACTGATCCTACATTTTTAAAGTTAAGTGGGTTTCCTCCTTTTTATCAGGGCGTTTTTAAATCGTGGGCCCTTTTTAACTGTACGTTGAATGATAGGTCTAACTCTCTGCACTGGTTGTTAAAGGAGCCTCTGGTCAACGGGAGCAGACTGGACATCTGCAGCGGGGTGCCCGGGCTACTGGCAGCCCTGAACCGATCCGGGACCCTGAGCCTGCAGCAGCTGGTGGAGGCAGCAGGGCCTGGACTATCAGGGACCAGGACCCTGAGCCTGCAGCAGCTGGTGGAGGCAGCAGGGCCTGGACTATCGGGGACCAGGACCCTGAGCCTGCAGCAGCTGGTGGAGGCAGCAGGGCCTGAACTATCGAGGACCAGGACCCTGAGCCTGCAGCAGCTGGTGGAGGCAGCAGGGCCTGGACTATCGGGGGCCGGGGCTCTGGGCTCTCTCCTAGGAATGACCTACATCCGGGTCACACAAAGAATCCTCAACCTATGGACCCAGAAGCTTAGTGGGAGAGAGAGGATGCTCCTCGTGGAGTACAGCCGGGGGGAGACTATGCCAGACCCCACAGACCCGTTCCCAGAGGTCTACATGAGCCCAGAGTTTGGAGAGGAGACCGGCCCCCTGCTAGCTGTCAGTAGCCCGGGCAAGCTCACCCTGCATGGAGCAGACAAAGTGACACTACCAGAACTGTGTGAAAGCCATAAATAAAAAAGGACTGAGAGGCAGACCCCCCACTGTCTGGAATGACAGGTTGGGGGGGGGACATCCTTGTCCCCAGTGGAGGGTTTAATACAAGCCTCCCCTCAAGAAACGGACCGCTGACCTCAAGTGGAGGATTCTACATGGTGCTGTCGCCTCCAATGCTTTTATCTCAGTAAAAGATGCCAGTGCCTGTTCTGTAACCTCTGAGAGACTGTGTACCATATGTTCACTGAGTGTAAGAGACTCTCTGAGTTCTTCTCTCTTTTAACATTGGTTTTTAGTCTTTTTAACATAGTTTTTACTGAGAGGGTTTTTATTATGGGAGCTGTCTATAAAAAGGCACAAAAAGAAAAATGGCAGCTCCTGAACTACCTTTCAGGAGAAGCCAAAATGGCGATTTATATCAGCAGAAAGAACAGGGTGGAGAACAGAGAGGGGCAGGACAGTCTGGCTCTGTAACATCAGGGCCAGACTCTGGTTAGAGTTCAGGTTCTACAAACATATCGGAGACATTGATGCTTTTAAACTACATTGGTGTTTTAATGACATTGTTTGTTCTATGGTTGATGATGAGCTGGTTTTTATCGGATAATATTTTTCTTTTAAATACAACTACTGAGATTTTAATGCATTAGCACTTTATTTAATTGTGAACCTGCACAAATTATAATTATGTAAATAGTGTTTTGTAAAAATCAAAAAAAAAATCTCTCTCTCTCTCTCTCTGTCTGTCTCTCTCTGTCTGTCTGTCTCTCTCTCTCTGTCTGTCTCTCTCTCTCTCTCTCTGTCTGTCTGTCTCTCTCTCTCTCTCTCTCTCTCTCTCTGTCTGTCTCTCTCTCTAGTAAGAACTTCTCTTATGATTATGACACTTTAAAGGAAATTAAACTGAACTACATATAGTAATTGATTGACAGCCCAAATATGAATATAAATGAGTAAATTCCAGCCCTACATTAGATCAGATGAAGCTGTGTGTGAGAGAGTGATGTAATCCCCCCCCTCCTCCTTTCAGGGTGGAGCCTGCTGGAGTCAGATGGTTGACACCAGGTCTGAGGAAGTGTAAGTCTGTATTACATTTCATTCATGGAACTGTGACATCACTCCTTCAACCCTCTGATGTCATCATCAAAGTGCTGATTGGTTAATAACTGCAGCTGTGTTGTGTCTCCTTCTCTCCGTCAGATTCCTGTGAACTCACACTGGACACAAACACAGTGAACAGAAAACTCAAACTGTCTGACAACAACAGGAAGGTGACATTAGTGGAGGAGGATCAGCCATATCCTGATCATCCAGAGAGGTTTGACTACTGGTCTCAGCTGCTGTGTAGAGATGGTCTGACAGGTCGCTGTTACTGGGAGGTCCAAATGAGAGGAGTGGTTTATATATCAGTGAGTTACAGAGGAATCAGGAGGAGAGGACGCAGTGGAGACTGTTGGTTTGGATATAATGATCAGTCCTGGAGTCTGATCTGCTCTGATCGTGGTTACTCTGTCCGTCACAATAACAGAGTAACACCCATCTCCTCCTCCTCTGTCTCTGGTAGAGTAGCAGTGTATGTGGACTGTCCTGCTGGCTCTCTGTCCTTCTACTCAGTCTCCTCTGACTCATTGATCCACCTCTACACCTTCAACACCACATTCACTCAGCCTCTCTATCCTGGGTTCTGGTTCTGTTCTCCTGGTTCCTCAGTGTCTCTGTGACCTCTGTAGGACGGAGAGTCTCCTCCTGTTTCTCACTGCTGATCAGTTGAGTCTGTACAGGATCACACTTACAGAAATACTTCAGGTTATTGTTATAAACTAATGAATGAACTTTGTATAAAATAATTCAGAATGATTGAACAGATTCCTGGTGAACAGAGCAGTCGTTTGCCCGCTAGCTCACTTAGCAACGCCTCAGCTATCGTGTCAACCCGCAGTACCACGAGCAGCCTGTTGTGGTGCTCTGTCAGGTCAGCGCTAGTTGGTCCTCTAGTTACCCAGAATAGGTGACTGTGGGCTGGGCACACAGCACCGCAAACTGCCGGTGCTCCGTCAGGGCATGGCCGTGTGTGTGTGTGTGTGTGTATGAGTGTGAGAGAGAGAGAGAGAGAGAGAGAGAGAGAGAGAGAGAGAGAGAGACAGAGAGAGAGAGAGAGAGAGAGAGAGAGAGAGAGAGAGAGAGAGAGAGAGAGAGAGAGAGACCTCCAGCTTACATTGGGTTCTCCGAGTGACGAGCTAGCAGCCCCTGGCAGACGCTAGCTGGCTGTCCCGTCACTATATGGAGCTCCTCAACTCCGAAAACTTTGAAGCAAATTGTCAATTCGGCAACGATTTTCGCAACGCTGCCTATATTCGAAATCATCAAAAATCAAGTTCATTTCTCACTTAAAACGTTCTCAGAAGTGAATTTAGTGATGAATATTGAAAATTATAAAAAGATGAAAATTGTTAAAATTGTCCTGTTGTTGGTCTGCCAAAGAAGTCCCATTCACCTTGTTCTGAATGTGAGAGATAGCCACGCCCCCTGATTTGCATATAAGAACTGGAAATAAATAGAGAGTGAAATAAATAAATGTGTGGTCCCAAGTGAAGGAGTTCAAGTACCTTGGGGTTTTGTTTGAAGTGAGGGGACAATGGAGCGGGAGATTGGTCGGAGAATCGACGCAGCGGGTGCGGTATTGCATTCAATCTATCGCACTGCCAGACGAAAAAGAGAGCTGAGCCAGAATCGATCGATCTACCGGTCAGTTTTCGTTCATACCCTCACCTATGGTCATGAAGGCTGCGTCATGACCGAAAGAACGAGATCCAGGGTACAAGCGGCCGAAATGGGTTTCCTCAGGAGGGTGGCTGGCGTCTCCCTTAGAGATAGGGTGAGAAGCTCAGTCATCCGTGAGGAGCTCGAGTAGAGACGCTGCTCCTTTGCGTCGAAAGGAGCCAGTTGAGGTGGTTCGGCATCTGGTAAGGATGCCCCCTGGGCGCCTCCCTAGGGAGGTGTTCCAGGCACGTCCAGCTGGGAGGAGGCCTCGGGGAAGACCCAGGACTAGGTGGAGGGATTATATCTCCAACCTGGCCTGGGAACGCCTCGGGATCCTCCAGTCGGAGCTGGTTAATGTTGCTCGGGAAAGGGAAGTTTGGGGTCCCCTGCTGGAGCTGCTCCCCCCGCGACCCGACACCGGATAAGCGGACGAAGATGGATGGATGGATGGATAAATAAATGTGGACTTATGAAATAAAAGTCTCTTGAAATAAATAAATGTGGACTTATGAAATAAAAGTACCATGAAATAATTAAATTTATTTAATTATGTATTTATTGCCTCATTGATTTATTTCCTGATGTATTTCAAAGGCATATTTATTCATTTATTCATGTATTTATTCATTTATTTAATTGTAAATAAAATGGCATTCCATATTTTCGTATATATATTTCATCGCATAAAATTGCATAAATATCCCACATATTCCATCACATTTTTTAAGAAAACGTACCTCATAATCAAGGATTTTTGCCTTCAACAATCACATAAAAACTTGTGTCTCATAAAGTCTTTTCACGTCCAGTTTGGTCCACATAAAGCCCTGAAAAAGTCAGCAAAAAAGTTCCAATGCTGTCCTAGAATTTAGCAAATCAAGCCAAACTAATGATTACATTTTCTAAGTAGACTACCACCCAGCTGACTCACAACGAGCTCTTTCTCAGCCTGAATATGCCATCTCTCTGGTTCTGGTTCTGGTTCTGGTTCTGGGGGGATTTCTGAGTCTCAAAGTCGTTGTTGTGTAATTGCAAATTGAAAAACACTTTCCCATGTTTTTGGATCAGGCCCGCGGGCTGTGAGTTTGACACATGTGCCCTACACTGTCCTGATGTGGAGATGTTAAACAGTTAGCTGTTGAATACACATGAGGGGGGGGGGTAAACTAGAGCCAGTACCTTCTGCAGAGCATCTCTGGCATCAGCAGCCTCTTCTTCTGCTCTCTGTCTGTCCAACTGCTGCCTCTCTACAGGAGGACAGAGGGAAAGACATGCAGCGATTTCACAGGAAGACGTAGAAAAGGAGGTCAAGTCCAGTAGAACACTGTCTGTCCCTATTTGAACCATCTGAGGTCACGGTGTGAAGCACCTGGTGCAGGTGTGTTTAGGGAGGGTCCAAATCCACTTTTACTAGTCTGACGGCAGTAAAAAGGGTCTGTGTGCCGGGCGCCTGGTCCTAAAGGGTTGTACTTAGTGTCTTCATTAATCAGAGGGGTGTTTTGGGCGTAACATGCAATCAACCAATCAGAGATCATCTCCCATTCATCAACCAATCAGAGATTATCTCCCATTCCCTTTAAAAGCCAGGCACGTTTGGACCTTGGAGCATTGCTGTTATGATGGAGGATTTACACCCCTAATATTATTATTAGTAATCTTCTGCATGTGTGTGTGTGTGTGTGTGTGCTGCTGTGCCCCTGTGTGTGTGTGTGTGTGTGTGTGTGTGCTGCTGCTGTGTGTCCCTGTGTGTGTGTGTGTGTGTGTGTGTGTGTGTGTGTGTGTGTGTGTGTGTGTGTGCTGTCTCTGTGTGTGTGTGTGTGTGTGTGTGTGTGTGTGTGTGTGTGTGTGCTGTGTGTGTGTGTGTGTGTGTGTGTGTGTGTGCTGCTGTGTGTCCCTGTGTGTGTGTGTGTGTGTGTGTGTGTGTGTGTGCGCTGCTGTGCGTCCCTGTGTGTGTGTGTGTGTGTGTGTGTGTGTGCTGCTGTGTGTCCCTGTGTGTGTGTGTGTGTGTGTGTGTGTGTGCTGCTGTGTGTCCCTGTGTGTGTGTGTGTGTGTTGTGTGTGTGTGTCCCTGTGTGTGTGTGTGTGTGTGTGTGTGTGTGTGTGTGTGTGTGTGTGTGTGTGTGTGTCCCTGTGTGTGTGTGTGTGTGTGCTGCTGTGTGTCCCTGTGTGTGTGTGTGTGTGTGTGTGTGTAAGCATAGTGTGTGTGCACTGTGCATGAGCCTAGGAGCATTTTACTAATTTTCTGGAAGGACTGATTATTGTGATGGTTGGGGTCGGCTGGCTGTGAGTCTTTTTCTGTTTGCTCTGTCTCTCTCTCCCTGTGTCTCTTTTTGCTTTCCCTCCTCCCCTCCTGCCTGCTGCCTGCCAGCTGACAACACACACCTGCTGCCAATCCACCATCACCGCTCTCCCACCATGCTCACCTGCCAGACATCTGCAATCAGGCTCAGTACTTCAACCCCGGCCCAACAGACCATCTCTGCTGAATCGTTGTCTCAGCTCCATTGTATTCCCCTCCAAGCCTTCCAGACCCGGTCGGCTGGCCTCACCATCCAGTCCTCCTTCCACACCACCCTGGCCTCACCATCCTGGTCTTGTCCTTCCACAGACCACCCAGACTACAGACTCAAACTACAGACTGGCCCTCAGACTCTCAGACTACAGACTCAGACTACTGACCAAGACTACAGACTCAGACTACAGACTCCGACTACAGACTCAGACTACAGACTATAGACTCAAACTACAGACTCAGACTACAGACTCAGACTACAGACTACAGACTCAGACTACAGACTCAGACTACAGACTCAGACTACAGACTCAGACTACAGACTCAAACTACAGACTCAGACTACAGACTCAGACTACAGAGACTACAGACTACAGACTACAGACTCAGACTACAGACTCAGACTACTACAGACTCAGACTACATACTACAGACTCAGAATACAGACTCAGACTACAGACTCAAACTACAGAATACAGACTCAGACTACAGACTACAGACTACAGACTCAGACAACAGACTCAGACTACAGACTCAGACTACAGACTCAGACTACAGACTACAGACTACAGACTCAAACTACAGACTCAGACTACAGACTCAGACTACAGACTCAAACTACAGACTCAAACTACAGACTCAAACTACAGACTCAGACTACAGACTCAAACTACAGACTCAGACTACAGACTCAGTCTTCATGTTCCCAGAGATGTTCAGAAACAGATGTTGCTCAAAACTAACACAGACTACAGACTGTAACTCTACAGACTCAGACTACAGACTCAGAACAGTTAGTAGATGTTAGAAACATGTGTGTGTCTGTGTGTGTGTCTCTCTGTGTGTAGTTGTGTCTGTGTTTGTGTGTGTGTCTCTCTGTGTGTAGTTTTCTGTGTATGTGTGTGTCTCTCTGTGTGTGTGTGTGTCTGTGTGTGTGTTTATGTATGTGTGTGTATTTATGTCTGTTTTTGTGTGTGTGTGTGTGTGTGTGTGTTTTATGTATATATATATAATAAAAATGATTAAATTAAAGGGATATAGTATAACCAACATAAAGACATAAAATGTAATATAAAAAGCGTGGTGAGTATGTAAGATAAAAACAGAGAAATTAAACTAATAAAATCTGTAAACATGTTTTAATGTGTGAATATGATTGGTGGAGCTCTGCTTGTAGTTCCTGCTGATGTCACCAGAGGGCGCCATGACGTCACTCACCAGCTCAGAGATGACAACTAACTGAGGACTTTGGGTTAGTTTGATTGATCTTTATTTTAGTATTTCTCTCTAAAATAACAAATAACAACATCACCAATAATCAGTAACATTATAAACCATCATGTTGTTGTTTGTTAACAGTTAAATAACTTTTAACTGAAGTTTAATTTCCTGTTTATCACTGCTGGTTGTTATAAAGAGTTACTGCTCCTCTGATCTCTGTTGTCACAGTGTTTCTGGTTCTACAGGATTCTTTCTGTCTCCTCCTCCTCTTCCTCCTGATGAAGCTGAAACAGGTTTGTTGTTTTGCTTTCAGAGTCAAAGGTTTCAGTCGACACACACGAAAAGATGTCTCGGTGTCCCAGAGGTCTTCCAGGTCGAGCTGCAGCGTGAGAAACCCTCCAATCAGAGCAGTCCAATACGTAAGTCTTTCACTTTTTCATTTTCATATTGTGTTGAGTTCAGGGAGCAGAGAGTATGTCTGTTTTCTCTCCACGTTAGTTATCTGCTCAGCCAGCTACTGGAACTCCACACTGTGCTATTAGTACTTTTACTGCAGTAACATGTCTGAATACTTTAATCTCTGAAGGAAAGCTTGTACTTGTTATTGTCCTCCATGTATCTGACAGCATGTTACTCTGCACATTCACAGTTTACACACAAAGTATGAATCAGCAGTAAAACATGATCTAATAGACTACAATTATGGTGAGGAGGAATGTGGCATGTCCATTTTCAAAGGGGCCTGTTGACCTCTGACCTCCAGGTATCTGAATGGAAATGTTTCTCTGGGCGAGGCTTCTCTTCACAGACATGCCCGTTCTATGATAATCCATCCAGTTATTAGTCAAGTCAAGTCAAGTCAAAGTTTAATTATACAGCACTATTTATACAGACAAGCTGACCAATGTGCTTTACAGAGCAATAGAATATCACACGACAGACAAGACAAGAAAAATTTAAGAACAAATTAAACACTATTAAAAGCAATTGAATAGAAGTGTGTTTTCAAGAGTGACTTGAAAACTGACAAGTCATTAGCAGATCAATATGAAAGTCAAGTTTTTCCATAGTGTAAAATCCAACAATGGCAAAGGCACGATAACCTCTGTTTTTAACCTGTACCGTGGTATGGATAAAAGTTTCTGTGTCCCTGACCTAAGATCCCTGGAAGAAGTGTATTGCTCTAGGAGCTCCGATAAATAGAGGGAGCTTGATTGTTAAGAACAAGCCAAATAAAAAAATTTTAAAATATCCCTAAAAGCGAACTTCAACCAGTGAAGAGAAGTAAAATTGGAGTGATGTGTTCGTATTTCGCGAATGCCTTTTAAAAAGTCTCGCTGCCGCATTCTGGACTATTTGAAGACGTGTTAAAGTTGTAGAATTTATTCCGTAATATAAAAGCATTACAGTAGTCCAGTCGGGATGATAAAAATGCATGTATTCCCATTCAAAAGCAGGAGGACATAGAAACGGCAACTTTAGTCACAGTAAATGTAAAAACACCCTGACAACAGAGTTAATTTGTTTATCAATTTCAAAGAACTATCTATTGAAACACCAAGATTTTTACATTATTATTTATAGGTATAGAGAGTGTAAACGCTTCAGGGATATGATTTAGACTACTTTTTAGAGGACCAAAAGTATAAGTTCCGTTTTTTTTCATTTAATTTTAAAAGTTAGTAGACATCCACTTCTTTATTTCGGCTAGACAAGCCAACAGATGCTCAAAAGAATTTTTTTAGCACCGATTAATGTGAACATAAATCTGAATATCATCTGCATAGCAGTGAAACGACACATCATATTTTTTAAATATGGATCCCAAAGGGAGAAATAAAGAGAAAAGAGCGTACTGGCTCAAAATTGAGCCTTGAGGGACCCCCAAGCGGCGAGGAGCAGCAGAGGATGTGGTAGAGCCAAAACTAACAGAAAATTTTCTCAGTCAAGTATGAACTGAACCAATTCAAAACCTTCCTTTTAGACCAACATCCAGCTGCAGTCTTTCAAAAGAATATCATGGTTCGACCATATCAAAGGCAGAGCTAAAATCTAATAGTGTTAAAATCATGGAATCTCCAACATCTGTTGTCAGATAGATGTCATTAAAACCTTCAACAGTGCAGATTCAGTACTATGGAGAAACCGAAAGGATTGAAACTTCTCATATACAGAATGTACAAAATAGGAGTGATAATTGATTTAATACCACCCTCTCTAAAGATTTTGAAATAAAAGGTTCTCTGCTGAGATAGGCCTCTAGTTATTCAGATCAGAAGGATTGAGATCTGGTTTCTTGATTGATGGAAATACTAAGGCATTTTTGAGAGCAGCTGGAAAGATCCCTAGGCTAAGTGAGTTATTTACAATGGTAAGTAAACTGTGTCCTAATGTATCAAACTGTTCTATTAAACTTTTAGGTGGGATAATGTCTCAATACAGATTTAATCCTGAGATGAGTGATTATTTCTTGTAGATAGGAAATGAAACATCCTCAAATTCATGAAAACCTGTGGAGAATGAAGATAGCATAAACAGTGGTTTCAATAACATTATTATTTGGACATTCATCAGTACCTGGCCTTTGATTTTCAATTTTGTTCAAACCTGAAAAGTTATTAGGCTCATTGGAGATGAGCCAGGTCTCTGACCTCTTGATCACCAGGTTGATCCAGACTTGCTCTGCCGTCATGCACCGTGGGCAAAGATAACCTCACGAGATCAACCTGATGTGCGAAATTAGAAGTCAGAGAGACTGAATCTGTTCAGATTACAGATCATCTACAGTCTGTTATTAATTAAAATCAACAACAGATCACATGTGGAGCATTTTACAGCTACTCTGTCATAATAAAAACAGCTGGAGACTGTTGGACTGAGTACTTTCGCCTGCTCTACATCAAGTACTTTACAGGCTTGGGCGCAGCTCATCTGGAACAAGCCTATAATCAGGCAGCTGATGTCCTGCATGCCTGTCTGTTCATCAGCCTTTTAAACAAACTTGTTCTGCATCTTTTCAGTGTAGCTCCTCTTCGCCTCCTCTGGTCTCTTTAGTCAGAGTGTTTCTGGTTCTCCAGGATTCTTTCTGTCCTCTTCCTCCTCCTGACGAAGCTGCCGGAGTTCAGCTAGAAAACAGTTAGTTCTGTCTCTCCTGTTAATTGATGAAACTCAGTGATGCCCCTTGGCTCCCAGCCCTCAGTGTGCTGTCTGTAATGTGGAGTTCTCTGCTGAGGTTTTCTCTGTTAAAGTCCAGAGAACAGCAAGCAGAGAGTCTGTCTGTTTTCTCTCCACGTTAGCTATCTGCTCAGCCAGCGGCTGTAACTTCACACTGTGCTATTAGTAGTTTTACTGCAGTAACATGTTTACATTTTTTTATTTCTCTGGTTATGAATGCATTTGTGTAGTTTTTTATTATTTGTATACTGCATGTATAAAGTCAATATATTGTATTAACATAATGCTATAAACAAAGGATTCTCGTTAAAACAAAGGATTCCCCATATTTTTTTCGGAGCATTAAGCTGTTGTGCGGACTTCTTCTTTGAACTAGTTTGTGTCTACAGTCTTAAAATCTTTCAGTCAGTAATGGAGCATCGACAGAGCAGTCACTGACAACAGCAACCACACTCAATTCAATTTTATTCATAGTAACAAATCATAACAAGAGTTATCTCAAGACACTTTACAGATAGAGTAGGTCTAGACCACACTCTTTAATTGAAGGAAGAGACCCAACAATTCCAGTAAATCAAGAGCAAGCATTTAGTGCGACAGTGGCGAGGAAAAACTTCCTTTTAGGAAGAAACCTGGGACAGACCCAGACTCTTGGTAGGAGGTGTCTGACGGGACAGACCCAGGCTCTTGGTAGGAGGTGTCTGACGGGACAGACCCAGACTCTTGGTAGGAGGTGTCTGACGGGACAGACCCAGACTCTTGGTAGATGGTGTCTGACGGGACAGACCCAGACTCTTGGTAGATGGTGTCTGACGGGACAGACCCAGACTCTTGGTAGATGGTGTCTGACGGGACAGAGCCAGGCTCTTGGTAGGAGGTGTCTGACAGTGTCGGTTGGGGGTGTGATTAAATGTGGAAATAATAGTCACAATAAAGATAATGGATCAGTGACTAGAAATAGCAGTTGTAGTAGTTCATGGCATAGCAGGGCACTGCAGGGTGTCAAAGGATGTAGCAGGACGTAGCAGGGTGTTGTGGGACGCAGCAGGATTGCAGAGAGGGGGCCACCCTAATCCAAGGAAACATGTTGGGCGAAAAAAAAACATATGGACTCCGGGAATCAGCTCCCAGAGCTAGGTTAATAACAAGCATTTCTGGAACATGGAAGCACACAGATGGAAAGAAAGAGGAGAGAGGAAGCTCAGTGAGCCAAAGGAAGTCCTCCGCAGTCTAAAACTATAACAGCATAATTAAGAGAGACAGGTTAGGGAGAGGAGCCTGGTCGGCCTAGAACTCTCCCCATCGGATCGGGCTGTACTAGCCTGCCTCCCTCTACTTTGGTTATATAATTGATTATATGGTAGAGGAATCTGACGACTATGACGAGAAGAAGGAGGGCCGGGCTAGGCGTACGCTGCAACTCCTCACTCCCTAACAATATGCTTTATCAAAGAGGAGAATTTTAAGTTTACTCTTAAATGTGGTGACGAACCCAGACTGGGAGCTAGTTCCACACGAGAGGAGCCTGATAGCTGAAGGCTCTGGCTCCCATTCTACTTTTAGAGACTCTAGGAACCACAAGAAACTGCATTCTGGGAGAGCAGTGCTCTAATGGGATGATAAGGTACAACATTTTGACGTCACTTTGACGGAGAATAACTTTACATCTGAAGTGTTTAAAGACTATTTGTCCATTGTTTATTTCTAAAGAAACAACAATGTATAAAAGGCTCCATTACCTTGTACCTCACGTTATGGGTCCGTAGCAGACGCTTTTATAAAAATAGGCTAACGATTGGGTCATAACCACGAGACTTACTGTCACACAGTAGAGGAATTACCGTATAGTACAGGAGAAGCTCACAGGCAGTTTGGACTTCCATTAGCTGTTTAGGTTTAATTACTAATGTTAACTAGCATGTTAGTGATCAATAATGAGCCTGTGTCTATGTTATTTCCTTACATATACCTACGCTTTCCGTCTTTGTAAGATTGGGAATGTTGAGATTTCTCTTGGCACAGCTACCAGAAGACTTCTGAAAACTTTGTTTTGGAAGAAACAAAGCTCTTATTGTGAAAGTCTGCTTCCTGACAGGTGGAGCTGTGACGCATCAGGAAACAACTCACATGAGTTGTTCTACGTCGACATTTTGGATTGTTTGAGGAAACTGTAAGTTGCTGTTTGATACTTTAACAATACGTTCTCTTCTCTTCAGGGTTAGTTTCTGGCTCTGTAATGTTAAACATAAAGTTTCTATTTCACTTCTTATTTCCTGAGAAAGTTTAGATGACTCTTGTGTTGAAGATGAATCTCCATGTTGTAACATGAACTACTACAGAGGAGGTTTTAAATACTTTGCCAGGTGTTTATATGTCGGTCTGTCCCAACCGTGAGGCTGCAGTCAAAATTTTACAGCTGTGTAGTTGAGATCTAAATGAAGCTGAGTTTGAAGATGGGGGGTCCGAGCCTTTCTCCTGCTGTCAGAAAACACACCATCGTCTCCACCAGCGTAAAGTCAAACACAACAGGACTCTACTGTTTCCTCTGGGACCTTTCAGAATAAAATATAGTGACCTAAATGCCTCTGTTACTGTTGTAGTAATGTGTGGAGGAGGAGAAGTGTCT